>NW_026711635.1:0-144933 GCF_026419965.1 Kogia breviceps | reverse complement strand
ATGATATCACTTATCGAGGGAATGTAAAAATCGCTCCCCATGAACGGAATCCCCAAGCAGAACAGAGTCACGCTTTTAGAAAACACACTTATGCCTGCTTCAGGGGAAAGGTGAGGTGCGGTGACGCATAAAACTCGAGTTTGAAATGAGCACAGATACCCTTCCGAAAACCGAATATGGAATGGACACGACCTACTCCTTGCTCAATCAACTGGACTCACCAGACCCTGTTCATCGCACAAGTATCTATCCGACTAGTAAGCATCTTAAAAGCTAAGTCTTGATATCTCTGTGTAAGTGCATCAAGGGTGTGTAAAGCGGCCTAAAACCAGCAGGGAAAATCAGCTCAGACCCATTCTGAGGATACATTTCCAACACAAAGAAGAAACAAGCAGGGCAAAACAGAGAGAAATTCTTCCAAAATGCGTTCAGGGACTGGCATGCAACCAGGATTGACCACATCTACAGCCCCAGCGGCAGAAGACATAAGGCTGGACACTCTTGGGGCTGAGACGATTGGTGAGGTTGGGAAAGCAAATGCAGACCCTTGAAAGGAATCCTGCGTGCTCCCCATTCCATGGCTCCCAACTCTCCAGGTTCAACGCAATCTTCCGACAGCGAAAGCACTCATTGGAAACCCAGCGGATGCTACACCGTGGGATCGGGAAAGCTTTCTGAAACTCACCTCAGTTTTCCTCTCCTGGTGCTCGTGTTCTCCATTCAGGCCCCCTTACTAACAATCTCCCCACTTGGAGACTCGGCGCCTTTCCATGCCTCTTTCGTACCGTCTGCAATTTGTCCGCAGGATGAACTGCAAGAGGGGGAACCAATGAGAGACTCGCTGGAGGTGTTTGGTCGGGCACATGTCACTCTCATTTCCCATCACGAAGAAGAATTCACCAGCGGTTCAGCCTGCCACCGCGGATCGACAATAGGGCGTGAAGCCATCCAGCCGTGTTGCGTCCCACTCACAAAAAAGCGACTTGGGAAATGGAGCTCAGGGGCCCTGCACTTCCCAAACGTGCAGAGTTCTAAACGATAACTATCGCCCCAAAATATATTGAGGTCAGGCTACGAAGAGGCGCTGAACGCAAGGCAGAACTGCAGGAAACGGATGTCAACGGGTACATCGGAATGGCCCCGATAGCACATGAAAAGCGCCAGAACGTGGACAATGATGCGGTTGGCCAAAAAGGGCGTATGCGTTTTTTCCTGAATATATTCAGGAAAAAACGCATACGCCCTTTTTGGCCAACCAAGCAACCTGGGAGAGCAAATCAGCACTACAAAGAAATCTCTCGCCCCCCCCCCCCCGGGGCAAAAGGGCCAGGCGAAAAAAGTCTAAAAACCAGAAAGGCAGGACAGCCCACGGAGTCAAGGGAGCCTTGTTAAGCTGATGGGCGGGATGTCAATGGCCAACAGCCAATCTTCACAAGTGTATCCTCTTTCCCAAACCATGTAAAACACAGAACCACAGAGCATAGGGCACTTCCACACATGGGCGTTGACCTTGGGAAAATGAAAAAATCAACCAGACACAGGGACCCCAAAGTTGAGGGCTGCTGTCTTGACAAGAACCTCCACTCCGGTACACGTTTCATATCCCAGGAAAGAGCCAAGTGGACAAAGACGAGTGGACAAGTGGACAAAGACAAGTGGACAAGTGGACAAGTGGTGCTACGTAGGTCCAATGGAGTGTCACTCAGCCATGAAATCCACGTCATGAGGCTGGTAGCAGCATCCTGAGTGGATTTAGGTACGATCATCCTCAGTGAAATAAGTCCCACAAAAAAAGAAACTTATGATATCACTTATCGAGGGAATGTAAAAATCGCTCCCCATGAACGGAATCCCCAAACAGAACAGAGTCACGCTTTTAGAAAACACACTTATGCCTGCTTCAGGGGAAAGGTGAGGTGCGGTGACGCATAAAACTCGAGTTTGAAATGAGCACAGATACCCTTCCGAAAACCGAATATGGAATGGACACGACCTACTCCTTGCTCAATCAACTGGACTCACCAGACCCTGTTCATCGCACAAGTATCTATCCGACTAGTAAGCATCTTAAAAGCTAAGTCTTGATATCTCTGTGTAAGTGCATCAAGGGTGTGTAAAGCGGCCTAAAACCAGCAGGGAAAATCAGCTCAGACCCATTCTGAGGATACATTTCCAACACAAAGAAGAAACAAGCAGGGCAAAACAGAGAGAAATTCTTCCAAAATGCGTTCAGGGACTGGCATGCAACCAGGATTGACCACATCTACAGCCCCAGCGGCAGAAGACATAAGGCTGGACACTCTTGGGGCTGAGACGATTGGTGAGGTTGGGAAAGCAAATGCAGACCCTTGAAAGGAATCCTGCGTGCTCCCCATTCCATGGCTCCCAACTCTCCAGGTTCAACGCAATCTTCCGACAGCGAAAGCACTCATTGGAAACCCAGCGGATGCTACACCGTGGGATCGGGAAAGCTTTCTGAAACTCACCTCAGTTTTCCTCTCCTGGTGCTCGTGTTCTCCATTCAGGCCCCCTTACTAACAATCTCCCCACTTGGAGACTCGGCGCCTTTCCATGCCTCTTTCGTACCGTCTGCAATTTGTCCGCAGGATGAACTGCAAGAGGGGGAACCAATGAGAGACTCGCTGGAGGTGTTTGGTCGGGCACATGTCACTCTCATTTCCCATCACGAAGAAGAATTCACCAGCGGTTCAGCCTGCCACCGCGGATCGACAATAGGGCGTGAAGCCATCCAGCCGTGTTGCGTCCCACTCACAAAAAAGCGACTTGGGAAATGGAGCTCAGGGGCCCTGCACTTCCCAAACCTGCAGAGTTCTAAACGATAACTATCGCCCCAAAATATATTGAGGTCAGGCTACGAAGAGGCGCTGAACGCAAGGCAGAACTGCAGGAAACGGATGTCAACGGGTACATCGGAATGGCCCCGATAGCACATGAAAAGCGCCAGAACGTGGACAATGATGCGGTTGGCCAAAAAGGGCGTATGCGTTTTTTCCTGAATATATTCAGGAAAAAACGCATACGCCCTTTTTGGCCAACCAAGCAACCTGGGAGAGCAAATCAGCACTACAAAGAAATCTCTCGCCCCCCCCCCCCCGGGGCAAAAGGGCCAGGCGAAAAAAGTCTAAAAACCAGAAAGGCAGGACAGCCCACGGAGTCAAGGGAGCCTTGTTAAGCTGATGGGCGGGATGTCAATGGCCAACAGCCAATCTTCACAAGTGTATCCTCTTTCCCAAACCATGTAAAACACAGAACCACAGAGCATAGGGCACTTCCACACATGGGCGTTGACCTTGGGAAAATGAAAAAATCAACCAGACACAGGGACCCCAAAGTTGAGGGCTGCTGTCTTGACAAGAACCTCCACTCCGGTACACGTTTCATATCCCAGGAAAGAGCCAAGTGGACAAAGACGAGTGGACAAGTGGACAAAGACAAGTGGACAAGTGGACAAGTGGTGCTACGTAGGTCCAATGGAGTGTCACTCAGCCATGAAATCCACGTCATGAGGCTGGTAGCAGCATCCTGAGTGGATTTAGGTACGATCATCCTCAGTGAAATAAGTCCCACAAAAAAAGAAACTTATGATATCACTTATCGAGGGAATGTAAAAATCGCTCCCCATGAACGGAATCCCCAAACAGAACAGAGTCACGCTTTTAGAAAACACACTTATGCCTGCTTCAGGGGAAAGGTGAGGTGCGGTGACGCATAAAACTCGAGTTTGAAATGAGCACAGATACCCTTCCGAAAACCGAATATGGAATGGACACGACCTACTCCTTGCTCAATCAACTGGACTCACCAGACCCTGTTCATCGCACAAGTATCTATCCGACTAGTAAGCATCTTAAAAGCTAAGTCTTGATATCTCTGTGTAAGTGCATCAAGGGTGTGTAAAGCGGCCTAAAACCAGCAGGGAAAATCAGCTCAGACCCATTCTGAGGATACATTTCCAACACAAAGAAGAAACAAGCAGGGCAAAACAGAGAGAAATTCTTCCAAAATGCGTTCAGGGACTGGCATGCAACCAGGATTGACCACATCTACAGCCCCAGCGGCAGAAGACATAAGGCTGGACACTCTTGGGGCTGAGACGATTGGTGAGGTTGGGAAAGCAAATGCAGACCCTTGAAAGGAATCCTGCGTGCTCCCCATTCCATGGCTCCCAACTCTCCAGGTTCAACGCAATCTTCCGACAGCGAAAGCACTCATTGGAAACCCAGCGGATGCTACACCGTGGGATCGGGAAAGCTTTCTGAAACTCACCTCAGTTTTCCTCTCCTGGTGCTCGTGTTCTCCATTCAGGCCCCCTTACTAACAATCTCCCCACTTGGAGACTCGGCGCCTTTCCATGCCTCTTTCGTACCGTCTGCAATTTGTCCGCAGGATGAACTGCAAGAGGGGGAACCAATGAGAGACTCGCTGGAGGTGTTTGGTCGGGCACATGTCACTCTCATTTCCCATCACGAAGAAGAATTCACCAGCGGTTCAGCCTGCCACCGCGGATCGACAATAGGGCGTGAAGCCATCCAGCCGTGTTGCGTCCCACTCACAAAAAAGCGACTTGGGAAATGGAGCTCAGGGGCCCTGCACTTCCCAAACCTGCAGAGTTCTAAACGATAACTATCGCCCCAAAATATATTGAGGTCAGGCTACGAAGAGGCGCTGAACGCAAGGCAGAACTGCAGGAAACGGATGTCAACGGGTACATCGGAATGGCCCCGATAGCACATGAAAAGCGCCAGAACGTGGACAATGATGCGGTTGGCCAAAAAGGGCGTATGCGTTTTTTCCTGAATATATTCAGGAAAAAACGCATACGCCCTTTTTGGCCAACCAAGCAACCTGGGAGAGCAAATCAGCACTACAAAGAAATCTCTCGCCCCCCCCCCCCCCCCGGGGCAAAAGGGCCAGGCGAAAAAAGTCTAAAAACCAGAAAGGCAGGACAGCCCACGGAGTCAAGGGAGCCTTGTTAAGCTGATGGGCGGGATGTCAATGGCCAACAGCCAATCTTCACAAGTGTATCCTCTTTCCCAAACCATGTAAAACACAGAACCACAGAGCATAGGGCACTTCCACACATGGGCGTTGACCTTGGGAAAATGAAAAAATCAACCAGACACAGGGACCCCAAAGTTGAGGGCTGCTGTCTTGACAAGAACCTCCACTCCGGTACACGTTTCATATCCCAGGAAAGAGCCAAGTGGACAAAGACGAGTGGACAAGTGGACAAAGACAAGTGGACAAGTGGACAAGTGGTGCTACGTAGGTCCAATGGAGTGTCACTCAGCCATGAAATCCACGTCATGAGGCTGGTAGCAGCATCCTGAGTGGATTTAGGTACGATCATCCTCAGTGAAATAAGTCCCACAAAAAAAGAAACTTATGATATCACTTATCGAGGGAATGTAAAAATCGCTCCCCATGAACGGAATCCCCAAACAGAACAGAGTCACGCTTTTAGAAAACACACTTATGCCTGCTTCAGGGGAAAGGTGAGGTGCGGTGACGCATAAAACTCGAGTTTGAAATGAGCACAGATACCCTTCCGAAAACCGAATATGGAATGGACACGACCTACTCCTTGCTCAATCAACTGGACTCACCAGACCCTGTTCATCGCACAAGTATCTATCCGACTAGTAAGCATCTTAAAAGCTAAGTCTTGATATCTCTGTGTAAGTGCATCAAGGGTGTGTAAAGCGGCCTAAAACCAGCAGGGAAAATCAGCTCAGACCCATTCTGAGGATACATTTCCAACACAAAGAAGAAACAAGCAGGGCAAAACAGAGAGAAATTCTTCCAAAATGCGTTCAGGGACTGGCATGCAACCAGGATTGACCACATCTACAGCCCCAGCGGCAGAAGACATAAGGCTGGACACTCTTGGGGCTGAGACGATTGGTGAGGTTGGGAAAGCAAATGCAGACCCTTGAAAGGAATCCTGCGTGCTCCCCATTCCATGGCTCCCAACTCTCCAGGTTCAACGCAATCTTCCGACAGCGAAAGCACTCATTGGAAACCCAGCGGATGCTACACCGTGGGATCGGGAAAGCTTTCTGAAACTCACCTCAGTTTTCCTCTCCTGGTGCTCGTGTTCTCCATTCAGGCCCCCTTACTAACAATCTCCCCACTTGGAGACTCGGCGCCTTTCCATGCCTCTTTCGTACCGTCTGCAATTTGTCCGCAGGATGAACTGCAAGAGGGGGAACCAATGAGAGACTCGCTGGAGGTGTTTGGTCGGGCACATGTCACTCTCATTTCCCATCACGAAGAAGAATTCACCAGCGGTTCAGCCTGCCACCGCGGATCGACAATAGGGAGTGAAGCCATCCAGCCGTGTTGCGTCCCACTCACAAAAAAGCGACTTGGGAAATGGAGCTCAGGGGCCCTGCACTTCCCAAACCTGCAGAGTTCTAAACGATAACTATCGCCCCAAAATATATTGAGGTCAGGCTACGAAGAGGCGCTGAACGCAAGGCAGAACTGCAGGAAACGGATGTCAACGGGTACATCGGAATGGCCCCGATAGCACATGAAAAGCGCCAGAACGTGGACAATGATGCGGTTGGCCAAAAAGGGCGTATGCGTTTTTTCCTGAATATATTCAGGAAAAAACGCATACGCCCTTTTTGGCCAACCAAGCAACCTGGGAGAGCAAATCAGCACTACAAAGAAATCTCTCGCCCCCCCCCCCCCCGGGGCAAAAGGGCCAGGCGAAAAAAGTCTAAAAACCAGAAAGGCAGGACAGCCCACGGAGTCAAGGGAGCCTTGTTAAGCTGATGGGCGGGATGTCAATGGCCAACAGCCAATCTTCACAAGTGTATCCTCTTTCCCAAACCATGTAAAACACAGAACCACAGAGCATAGGGCACTTCCACACATGGGCGTTGACCTTGGGAAAATGAAAAAATCAACCAGACACAGGGACCCCAAAGTTGAGGGCTGCTGTCTTGACAAGAACCTCCACTCCGGTACACGTTTCATATCCCAGGAAAGAGCCAAGTGGACAAAGACGAGTGGACAAGTGGACAAAGACAAGTGGACAAGTGGACAAGTGGTGCTACGTAGGTCCAATGGAGTGTCACTCAGCCATGAAATCCACGTCATGAGGCTGGTAGCAGCATCCTGAGTGGATTTAGGTACGATCATCCTCAGTGAAATAAGTCCCACAAAAAAAGAAACTTATGATATCACTTATCGAGGGAATGTAAAAATCGCTCCCCATGAACGGAATCCCCAAACAGAACAGAGTCACGCTTTTAGAAAACACACTTATGCCTGCTTCAGGGGAAAGGTGAGGTGCGGTGACGCATAAAACTCGAGTTTGAAATGAGCACAGATACCCTTCCGAAAACCGAATATGGAATGGACACGACCTACTCCTTGCTCAATCAACTGGACTCACCAGACCCTGTTCATCGCACAAGTATCTATCCGACTAGTAAGCATCTTAAAAGCTAAGTCTTGATATCTCTGTGTAAGTGCATCAAGTGTGTGTAAAGCGGCCTAAAACCAGCAGGGAAAATCAGCTCAGACCCATTCTGAGGATACATTTCCAACACAAAGAAGAAACAAGCAGGGCAAAACAGAGAGAAATTCTTCCAAAATGCGTTCAGGGACTGGCATGCAACCAGGATTGACCACATCTACAGCCCCAGCGGCAGAAGACATAAGGCTGGACACTCTTGGGGCTGAGACGATTGGTGAGGTTGGGAAAGCAAATGCAGACCCTTGAAAGGAATCCTGCGTGCTCCCCATTCCATGGGTCCCAACTCTCCAGGTTCAACGCAATCTTCCGACAGCGAAAGCACTCATTGGAAACCCAGCGGATGCTACACCGTGGGATCGGGAAAGCTTTCTGAAACTCACCTCAGTTTTCCTCTCCTGGTGCTCGTGTTCTCCATTCAGGCCCCCTTACTAACAATCTCCCCACTTGGAGACTCGGCGCCTTTCCATGCCTCTTTCGTACCGTCTGCAATTTGTCCGCAGGATGAACTGCAAGAGGGGGAACCAATGAGAGACTCGCTGGAGGTGTTTGGTCGGGCACATGTCACTCTCATTTCCCATCACGAAGAAGAATTCACCAGCGGTTCAGCCTGCCACCGCGGATCGACAATAGGGCGTGAAGCCATCCAGCCGTGTTGCGTCCCACTCACAAAAAAGCGACTTGGGAAATGGAGCTCAGGGGCCCTGCACTTCCCAAACCTGCAGAGTTCTAAACGATAACTATCGCCCCAAAATATATTGAGGTCAGGCTACGAAGAGGCGCTGAACGCAAGGCAGAACTGCAGGAAACGGATGTCAACGGGTACATCGGAATGGCCCCGATAGCACATGAAAAGCGCCAGAACGTGGACAATGATGCGGTTGGCCAAAAAGGGCGTATGCGTTTTTTCCTGAATATATTCAGGAAAAAACGCATACGCCCTTTTTGGCCAACCAAGCAACCTGGGAGAGCAAATCAGCACTACAAAGAAATCTCTCGCCCCCCCCCCCCGGGGCAAAAGGGCCAGGCGAAAAAAGTCTAAAAACCAGAAAGGCAGGACAGCCCACGGAGTCAAGGGAGCCTTGTTAAGCTGATGGGCGGGATGTCAATGGCCAACAGCCAATCTTCACAAGTGTATCCTCTTTCCCAAACCATGTAAAACACAGAACCACAGAGCATAGGGCACTTCCACACATGGGCGTTGACCTTGGGAAAATGAAAAAATCAACCAGACACAGGGACCCCAAAGTTGAGGGCTGCTGTCTTGACAAGAACCTCCACTCCGGTACACGTTTCATATCCCAGGAAAGAGCCAAGTGGACAAAGACGAGTGGACAAGTGGACAAAGACAAGTGGACAAGTGGACAAGTGGTGCTACGTAGGTCCAATGGAGTGTCACTCAGCCATGAAATCCACGTCATGAGGCTGGTAGCAGCATCCTGAGTGGATTTAGGTACGATCATCCTCAGTGAAATAAGTCCCACAAAAAAAGAAACTTATGATATCACTTATCGAGGGAATGTAAAAATCGCTCCCCATGAACGGAATCCCCAAACAGAACAGAGTCACGCTTTTAGAAAACACACTTATGCCTGCTTCAGGGGAAAGGTGAGGTGCGGTGACGCATAAAACTCGAGTTTGAAATGAGCACAGATACCCTTCCGAAAACCGAATATGGAATGGACACGACCTACTCCTTGCTCAATCAACTGGACTCACCAGACCCTGTTCATCGCACAAGTATCTATCCGACTAGTAAGCATCTTAAAAGCTAAGTCTTGATATCTCTGTGTAAGTGCATCAAGGGTGTGTAAAGCGGCCTAAAACCAGCAGGGAAAATCAGCTCAGACCCATTCTGAGGATACATTTCCAACACAAAGAAGAAACAAGCAGGGCAAAACAGAGAGAAATTCTTCCAAAATGCGTTCAGGGACTGGCATGCAACCAGGATTGACCACATCTACAGCCCCAGCGGCAGAAGACATAAGGCTGGACACTCTTGGGGCTGAGACGATTGGTGAGGTTGGGAAAGCAAATGCAGACCCTTGAAAGGAATCCTGCGTGCTCCCCATTCCATGGCTCCCAACTCTCCAGGTTCAACGCAATCTTCCGACAGCGAAAGCACTCATTGGAAACCCAGCGGATGCTACACCGTGGGATCGGGAAAGCTTTCTGAAACTCACCTCAGTTTTCCTCTCCTGGTGCTCGTGTTCTCCATTCAGGCCCCCTTACTAACAATCTCCCCACTTGGAGACTCGGCGCCTTTCCATGCCTCTTTCGTACCGTCTGCAATTTGTCCGCAGGATGAACTGCAAGAGGGGGAACCAATGAGAGACTCGCTGGAGGTGTTTGGTCGGGCACATGTCACTCTCATTTCCCATCACGAAGAAGAATTCACCAGCGGTTCAGCCTGCCACCGCGGATCGACAATAGGGAGTGAAGCCATCCAGCCGTGTTGCGTCCCACTCACAAAAAAGCGACTTGGGAAATGGAGCTCAGGGGCCCTGCACTTCCCAAACCTGCAGAGTTCTAAACGATAACTATCGCCCCAAAATATATTGAGGTCAGGCTACGAAGAGGCGCTGAACGCAAGGCAGAACTGCAGGAAACGGATGTCAACGGGTACATCGGAATGGCCCCGATAGCACATGAAAAGCGCCAGAACGTGGACAATGATGCGGTTGGCCAAAAAGGGCGTATGCGTTTTTTCCTGAATATATTCAGGAAAAAACGCATACGCCCTTTTTGGCCAACCAAGCAACCTGGGAGAGCAAATCAGCACTACAAAGAAATCTCTCGCCCCCCCCCCCCGGGGCAAAAGGGCCAGGCGAAAAAAGTCTAAAAACCAGAAAGGCAGGACAGCCCACGGAGTCAAGGGAGCCTTGTTAAGCTGATGGGCGGGATGTCAATGGCCAACAGCCAATCTTCACAAGTGTATCCTCTTTCCCAAACCATGTAAAACACAGAACCACAGAGCATAGGGCACTTCCACACATGGGCGTTGACCTTGGGAAAATGAAAAAATCAACCAGACACAGGGACCCCAAAGTTGAGGGCTGCTGTCTTGACAAGAACCTCCACTCCGGTACACGTTTCATATCCCAGGAAAGAGCCAAGTGGACAAAGACGAGTGGACAAGTGGACAAAGACAAGTGGACAAGTGGACAAGTGGTGCTACGTAGGTCCAATGGAGTGTCACTCAGCCATGAAATCCACGTCATGAGGCTGGTAGCAGCATCCTGAGTGGATTTAGGTACGATCATCCTCAGTGAAATAAGTCCCACAAAAAAAGAAACTTATGATATCACTTATCGAGGGAATGTAAAAATCGCTCCCCATGAACGGAATCCCCAAACAGAACAGAGTCACGCTTTTAGAAAACACACTTATGCCTGCTTCAGGGGAAAGGTGAGGTGCGGTGACGCATAAAACTCGAGTTTGAAATGAGCACAGATACCCTTCCGAAAACCGAATATGGAATGGACACGACCTACTCCTTGCTCAATCAACTGGACTCACCAGACCCTGTTCATCGCACAAGTATCTATCCGACTAGTAAGCATCTTAAAAGCTAAGTCTTGATATCTCTGTGTAAGTGCATCAAGGGTGTGTAAAGCGGCCTAAAACCAGCAGGGAAAATCAGCTCAGACCCATTCTGAGGATACATTTCCAACACAAAGAAGAAACAAGCAGGGCAAAACAGAGAGAAATTCTTCCAAAATGCGTTCAGGGACTGGCATGCAACCAGGATTGACCACATCTACAGCCCCAGCGGCAGAAGACATAAGGCTGGACACTCTTGGGGCTGAGACGATTGGTGAGGTTGGGAAAGCAAATGCAGACCCTTGAAAGGAATCCTGCGTGCTCCCCATTCCATGGCTCCCAACTCTCCAGGTTCAACGCAATCTTCCGACAGCGAAAGCACTCATTGGAAACCCAGCGGATGCTACACCGTGGGATCGGGAAAGCTTTCTGAAACTCACCTCAGTTTTCCTCTCCTGGTGCTCGTGTTCTCCATTCAGGCCCCCTTACTAACAATCTCCCCACTTGGAGACTCGGCGCCTTTCCATGCCTCTTTCGTACCGTCTGCAATTTGTCCGCAGGATGAACTGCAAGAGGGGGAACCAATGAGAGACTCGCTGGAGGTGTTTGGTCGGGCACATGTCACTCTCATTTCCCATCACGAAGAAGAATTCACCAGCGGTTCAGCCTGCCACCGCGGATCGACAATAGGGCGTGAAGCCATCCAGCCGTGTTGCGTCCCACTCACAAAAAAGCGACTTGGGAAATGGAGCTCAGGGGCCCTGCACTTCCCAAACCTGCAGAGTTCTAAACGATAACTATCGCCCCAAAATATATTGAGGTCAGGCTACGAAGAGGCGCTGAACGCAAGGCAGAACTGCAGGAAACGGATGTCAACGGGTACATCGGAATGGCCCCGATAGCACATGAAAAGCGCCAGAACGTGGACAATGATGCGGTTGGCCAAAAAGGGCGTATGCGTTTTTTCCTGAATATATTCAGGAAAAAACGCATACGCCCTTTTTGGCCAACCAAGCAACCTGGGAGAGCAAATCAGCACTACAAAGAAATCTCTCGCCCCCCCCCCCCCCCGGGGCAAAAGGGCCAGGCGAAAAAAGTCTAAAAACCAGAAAGGCAGGACAGCCCACGGAGTCAAGGGAGCCTTGTTAAGCTGATGGGCGGGATGTCAATGGCCAACAGCCAATCTTCACAAGTGTATCCTCTTTCCCAAACCATGTAAAACACAGAACCACAGAGCATAGGGCACTTCCACACATGGGCGTTGACCTTGGGAAAATGAAAAAATCAACCAGACACAGGGACCCCAAAGTTGAGGGCTGCTGTCTTGACAAGAACCTCCACTCCGGTACACGTTTCATATCCCAGGAAAGAGCCAAGTGGACAAAGACGAGTGGACAAGTGGACAAAGACAAGTGGACAAGTGGACAAGTGGTGCTACGTAGGTCCAATGGAGTGTCACTCAGCCATGAAATCCACGTCATGAGGCTGGTAGCAGCATCCTGAGTGGATTTAGGTACGATCATCCTCAGTGAAATAAGTCCCACAAAAAAAGAAACTTATGATATCACTTATCGAGGGAATGTAAAAATCGCTCCCCATGAACGGAATCCCCAAACAGAACAGAGTCACGCTTTTAGAAAACACACTTATGCCTGCTTCAGGGGAAAGGTGAGGTGCGGTGACGCATAAAACTCGAGTTTGAAATGAGCACAGATACCCTTCCGAAAACCGAATATGGAATGGACACGACCTACTCCTTGCTCAATCAACTGGACTCACCAGACCCTGTTCATCGCACAAGTATCTATCCGACTAGTAAGCATCTTAAAAGCTAAGTCTTGATATCTCTGTGTAAGTGCATCAAGGGTGTGTAAAGCGGCCTAAAACCAGCAGGGAAAATCAGCTCAGACCCATTCTGAGGATACATTTCCAACACAAAGAAGAAACAAGCAGGGCAAAACAGAGAGAAATTCTTCCAAAATGCGTTCAGGGACTGGCATGCAACCAGGATTGACCACATCTACAGCCCCAGCGGCAGAAGACATAAGGCTGGACACTCTTGGGGCTGAGACGATTGGTGAGGTTGGGAAAGCAAATGCAGACCCTTGAAAGGAATCCTGCGTGCTCCCCATTCCATGGCTCCCAACTCTCCAGGTTCAACGCAATCTTCCGACAGCGAAAGCACTCATTGGAAACCCAGCGGATGCTACACCGTGGGATCGGGAAAGCTTTCTGAAACTCACCTCAGTTTTCCTCTCCTGGTGCTCGTGTTCTCCATTCAGGCCCCCTTACTAACAATCTCCCCACTTGGAGACTCGGCGCCTTTCCATGCCTCTTTCGTACCGTCTGCAATTTGTCCGCAGGATGAACTGCAAGAGGGGGAACCAATGAGAGACTCGCTGGAGGTGTTTGGTCGGGCACATGTCACTCTCATTTCCCATCACGAAGAAGAATTCACCAGCGGTTCAGCCTGCCACCGCGGATCGACAATAGGGCGTGAAGCCATCCAGCCGTGTTGCGTCCCACTCACAAAAAAGCGACTTGGGAAATGGAGCTCAGGGGCACTGCACTTCCCAAACCTGCAGAGTTCTAAACGATAACTATCGCCCCAAAATATATTGAGGTCAGGCTACGAAGAGGCGCTGAACGCAAGGCAGAACTGCAGGAAACGGATGTCAACGGGTACATCGGAATGGCCCCGATAGCACATGAAAAGCGCCAGAACGTGGACAATGATGCGGTTGGCCAAAAAGGGCGTATGCGTTTTTTCCTGAATATATTCAGGAAAAAACGCATACGCCCTTTTTGGCCAACCAAGCAACCTGGGAGAGCAAATCAGCACTACAAAGAAATCTCTCGCCCCCCCCCCCCCGGGGCAAAAGGGCCAGGCGAAAAAAGTCTAAAAACCAGAAAGGCAGGACAGCCCACGGAGTCAAGGGAGCCTTGTTAAGCTGATGGGCGGGATGTCAATGGCCAACAGCCAATCTTCACAAGTGTATCCTCTTTCCCAAACCATGTAAAACACAGAACCACAGAGCATAGGGCACTTCCACACATGGGCGTTGACCTTGGGAAAATGAAAAAATCAACCAGACACAGGGACCCCAAAGTTGAGGGCTGCTGTCTTGACAAGAACCTCCACTCCGGTACACGTTTCATATCCCAGGAAAGAGCCAAGTGGACAAAGACGAGTGGACAAGTGGACAAAGACAAGTGGACAAGTGGACAAGTGGTGCTACGTAGGTCCAATGGAGTGTCACTCAGCCATGAAATCCACGTCATGAGGCTGGTAGCAGCATCCTGAGTGGATTTAGGTACGATCATCCTCAGTGAAATAAGTCCCACAAAAAAAGAAACTTATGATATCACTTATCGAGGGAATGTAAAAATCGCTCCCCATGAACGGAATCCCCAAACAGAACAGAGTCACGCTTTTAGAAAACACACTTATGCCTGCTTCAGGGGAAAGGTGAGGTGCGGTGACGCATAAAACTCGAGTTTGAAATGAGCACAGATACCCTTCCGAAAACCGAATATGGAATGGACACGACCTACTCCTTGCTCAATCAACTGGACTCACCAGACCCTGTTCATCGCACAAGTATCTATCCGACTAGTAAGCATCTTAAAAGCTAAGTCTTGATATCTCTGTGTAAGTGCATCAAGGGTGTGTAAAGCGGCCTAAAACCAGCAGGGAAAATCAGCTCAGACCCATTCTGAGGATACATTTCCAACACAAAGAAGAAACAAGCAGGGCAAAACAGAGAGAAATTCTTCCAAAATGCGTTCAGGGACTGGCATGCAACCAGGATTGACCACATCTACAGCCCCAGCGGCAGAAGACATAAGGCTGGACACTCTTGGGGCTGAGACGATTGGTGAGGTTGGGAAAGCAAATGCAGACCCTTGAAAGGAATCCTGCGTGCTCCCCATTCCATGGCTCCCAACTCTCCAGGTTCAACGCAATCTTCCGACAGCGAAAGCACTCATTGGAAACCCAGCGGATGCTACACCGTGGGATCGGGAAAGCTTTCTGAAACTCACCTCAGTTTTCCTCTCCTGGTGCTCGTGTTCTCCATTCAGGCCCCCTTACTAACAATCTCCCCACTTGGAGACTCGGCGCCTTTCCATGCCTCTTTCGTACCGTCTGCAATTTGTCCGCAGGATGAACTGCAAGAGGGGGAACCAATGAGAGACTCGCTGGAGGTGTTTGGTCGGGCACATGTCACTCTCATTTCCCATCACGAAGAAGAATTCACCAGCGGTTCAGCCTGCCACCGCGGATCGACAATAGGGCGTGAAGCCATCCAGCCGTGTTGCGTCCCACTCACAAAAAAGCGACTTGGGAAATGGAGCTCAGGGGCCCTGCACTTCCCAAACCTGCAGAGTTCTAAACGATAACTATCGCCCCAAAATATATTGAGGTCAGGCTACGAAGAGGCGCTGAACGCAAGGCAGAACTGCAGGAAACGGATGTCAACGGGTACATCGGAATGGCCCCGATAGCACATGAAAAGCGCCAGAACGTGGACAATGATGCGGTTGGCCAAAAAGGGCGTATGCGTTTTTTCCTGAATATATTCAGGAAAAAACGCATACGCCCTTTTTGGCCAACCAAGCAACCTGGGAGAGCAAATCAGCACTACAAAGAAATCTCTCGCCCCCCCCCCCCGGGGCAAAAGGGCCAGGCGAAAAAAGTCTAAAAACCAGAAAGGCAGGACAGCCCACGGAGTCAAGGGAGCCTTGTTAAGCTGATGGGCGGGATGTCAATGGCCAACAGCCAATCTTCACAAGTGTATCCTCTTTCCCAAACCATGTAAAACACAGAACCACAGAGCATAGGGCACTTCCACACATGGGCGTTGACCTTGGGAAAATGAAAAAATCAACCAGACACAGGGACCCCAAAGTTGAGGGCTGCTGTCTTGACAAGAACCTCCACTCCGGTACACGTTTCATATCCCAGGAAAGAGCCAAGTGGACAAAGACGAGTGGACAAGTGGACAAAGACAAGTGGACAAGTGGACAAGTGGTGCTACGTAGGTCCAATGGAGTGTCACTCAGCCATGAAATCCACGTCATGAGGCTGGTAGCAGCATCCTGAGTGGATTTAGGTACGATCATCCTCAGTGAAATAAGTCCCACAAAAAAAGAAACTTATGATATCACTTATCGAGGGAATGTAAAAATCGCTCCCCATGAACGGAATCCCCAAACAGAACAGAGTCACGCTTTTAGAAAACACACTTATGCCTGCTTCAGGGGAAAGGTGAGGTGCGGTGACGCATAAAACTCGAGTTTGAAATGAGCACAGATACCCTTCCGAAAACCGAATATGGAATGGACACGACCTACTCCTTGCTCAATCAACTGGACTCACCAGACCCTGTTCATCGCACAAGTATCTATCCGACTAGTAAGCATCTTAAAAGCTAAGTCTTGATATCTCTGTGTAAGTGCATCAAGGGTGTGTAAAGCGGCCTAAAACCAGCAGGGAAAATCAGCTCAGACCCATTCTGAGGATACATTTCCAACACAAAGAAGAAACAAGCAGGGCAAAACAGAGAGAAATTCTTCCAAAATGCGTTCAGGGACTGGCATGCAACCAGGATTGACCACATCTACAGCCCCAGCGGCAGAAGACATAAGGCTGGACACTCTTGGGGCTGAGACGATTGG
Source organism: Kogia breviceps (assembly GCF_026419965.1). Taxonomy (NCBI): domain Eukaryota; kingdom Metazoa; phylum Chordata; class Mammalia; order Artiodactyla; family Physeteridae; genus Kogia; species Kogia breviceps. The sequence continues at coordinate 128,201 of NW_026711635.1, read as the reverse complement.
TGAGGTTGGGAAAGCAAATGCAGACCCTTGAAAGGAATCCTGCGTGCTCCCCATTCCATGGCTCCCAACTCTCCAGGTTCAACGCAATCTTCCGACAGCGAAAGCACTCATTGGAAACCCAGCGGATGCTACACCGTGGGATCGGGAAAGCTTTCTGAAACTCACCTCAGTTTTCCTCTCCTGGTGCTCGTGTTCTCCATTCAGGCCCCCTTACTAACAATCTCCCCACTTGGAGACTCGGCGCCTTTCCATGCCTCTTTCGTACCGTCTGCAATTTGTCCGCAGGATGAACTGCAAGAGGGGGAACCAATGAGAGACTCGCTGGAGGTGTTTGGTCGGGCACATGTCACTCTCATTTCCCATCACGAAGAAGAATTCACCAGCGGTTCAGCCTGCCACCGCGGATCGACAATAGGGCGTGAAGCCATCCAGCCGTGTTGCGTCCCACTCACAAAAAAGCGACTTGGGAAATGGAGCTCAGGGGCCCTGCACTTCCCAAACCTGCAGAGTTCTAAACGATAACTATCGCCCCAAAATATATTGAGGTCAGGCTACGAAGAGGCGCTGAACGCAAGGCAGAACTGCAGGAAACGGATGTCAACGGGTACATCGGAATGGCCCCGATAGCACATGAAAAGCGCCAGAACGTGGACAATGATGCGGTTGGCCAAAAAGGGCGTATGCGTTTTTTCCTGAATATATTCAGGAAAAAACGCATACGCCCTTTTTGGCCAACCAAGCAACCTGGGAGAGCAAATCAGCACTACAAAGAAATCTCTCGCCCCCCCCCCCCCCGGGGCAAAAGGGCCAGGCGAAAAAAGTCTAAAAACCAGAAAGGCAGGACAGCCCACGGAGTCAAGGGAGCCTTGTTAAGCTGATGGGCGGGATGTCAATGGCCAACAGCCAATCTTCACAAGTGTATCCTCTTTCCCAAACCATGTAAAACACAGAACCACAGAGCATAGGGCACTTCCACACATGGGCGTTGACCTTGGGAAAATGAAAAAATCAACCAGACACAGGGACCCCAAAGTTGAGGGCTGCTGTCTTGACAAGAACCTCCACTCCGGTACACGTTTCATATCCCAGGAAAGAGCCAAGTGGACAAAGACGAGTGGACAAGTGGACAAAGACAAGTGGACAAGTGGACAAGTGGTGCTACGTAGGTCCAATGGAGTGTCACTCAGCCATGAAATCCACGTCATGAGGCTGGTAGCAGCATCCTGAGTGGATTTAGGTACGATCATCCTCAGTGAAATAAGTCCCACAAAAAAAGAAACTTATGATATCACTTATCGAGGGAATGTAAAAATCGCTCCCCATGAACGGAATCCCCAAACAGAACAGAGTCACGCTTTTAGAAAACACACTTATGCCTGCTTCAGGGGAAAGGTGAGGTGCGGTGACGCATAAAACTCGAGTTTGAAATGAGCACAGATACCCTTCCGAAAACCGAATATGGAATGGACACGACCTACTCCTTGCTCAATCAACTGGACTCACCAGACCCTGTTCATCGCACAAGTATCTATCCGACTAGTAAGCATCTTAAAAGCTAAGTCTTGATATCTCTGTGTAAGTGCATCAAGGGTGTGTAAAGCGGCCTAAAACCAGCAGGGAAAATCAGCTCAGACCCATTCTGAGGATACATTTCCAACACAAAGAAGAAACAAGCAGGGCAAAACAGAGAGAAATTCTTCCAAAATGCGTTCAGGGACTGGCATGCAACCAGGATTGACCACATCTACAGCCCCAGCGGCAGAAGACATAAGGCTGGACACTCTTGGGGCTGAGACGATTGGTGAGGTTGGGAAAGCAAATGCAGACCCTTGAAAGGAATCCTGCGTGCTCCCCATTCCATGGCTCCCAACTCTCCAGGTTCAACGCAATCTTCCGACAGCGAAAGCACTCATTGGAAACCCAGCGGATGCTACACCGTGGGATCGGGAAAGCTTTCTGAAACTCACCTCAGTTTTCCTCTCCTGGTGCTCGTGTTCTCCATTCAGGCCCCCTTACTAACAATCTCCCCACTTGGAGACTCGGCGCCTTTCCATGCCTCTTTCGTACCGTCTGCAATTTGTCCGCAGGATGAACTGCAAGAGGGGGAACCAATGAGAGACTCGCTGGAGGTGTTTGGTCGGGCACATGTCACTCTCATTTCCCATCACGAAGAAGAATTCACCAGCGGTTCAGCCTGCCACCGCGGATCGACAATAGGGCGTGAAGCCATCCAGCCGTGTTGCGTCCCACTCACAAAAAAGCGACTTGGGAAATGGAGCTCAGGGGCCCTGCACTTCCCAAACCTGCAGAGTTCTAAACGATAACTATCGCCCCAAAATATATTGAGGTCAGGCTACGAAGAGGCGCTGAACGCAAGGCAGAACTGCAGGAAACGGATGTCAACGGGTACATCGGAATGGCCCCGATAGCACATGAAAAGCGCCAGAACGTGGACAATGATGCGGTTGGCCAAAAAGGGCGTATGCGTTTTTTCCTGAATATATTCAGGAAAAAACGCATACGCCCTTTTTGGCCAACCAAGCAACCTGGGAGAGCAAATCAGCACTACAAAGAAATCTCTCGCCCCCCCCCCCCGGGGCAAAAGGGCCAGGCGAAAAAAGTCTAAAAACCAGAAAGGCAGGACAGCCCACGGAGTCAAGGGAGCCTTGTTAAGCTGATGGGCGGGATGTCAATGGCCAACAGCCAATCTTCACAAGTGTATCCTCTTTCCCAAACCATGTAAAACACAGAACCACAGAGCATAGGGCACTTCCACACATGGGCGTTGACCTTGGGAAAATGAAAAAATCAACCAGACACAGGGACCCCAAAGTTGAGGGCTGCTGTCTTGACAAGAACCTCCACTCCGGTACACGTTTCATATCCCAGGAAAGAGCCAAGTGGACAAAGACGAGTGGACAAGTGGACAAAGACAAGTGGACAAGTGGACAAGTGGTGCTACGTAGGTCCAATGGAGTGTCACTCAGCCATGAAATCCACGTCATGAGGCTGGTAGCAGCATCCTGAGTGGATTTAGGTACGATCATCCTCAGTGAAATAAGTCCCACAAAAAAAGAAACTTATGATATCACTTATCGAGGGAATGTAAAAATCGCTCCCCATGAACGGAATCCCCAAACAGAACAGAGTCACGCTTTTAGAAAACACACTTATGCCTGCTTCAGGGGAAAGGTGAGGTGCGGTGACGCATAAAACTCGAGTTTGAAATGAGCACAGATACCCTTCCGAAAACCGAATATGGAATGGACACGACCTACTCCTTGCTCAATCAACTGGACTCACCAGACCCTGTTCATCGCACAAGTATCTATCCGACTAGTAAGCATCTTAAAAGCTAAGTCTTGATATCTCTGTGTAAGTGCATCAAGTGTGTGTAAAGCGGCCTAAAACCAGCAGGGAAAATCAGCTCAGACCCATTCTGAGGATACATTTCCAACACAAAGAAGAAACAAGCAGGGCAAAACAGAGAGAAATTCTTCCAAAATGCGTTCAGGGACTGGCATGCAACCAGGATTGACCACATCTACAGCCCCAGCGGCAGAAGACATAAGGCTGGACACTCTTGGGGCTGAGACGATTGGTGAGGTTGGGAAAGCAAATGCAGACCCTTGAAAGGAATCCTGCGTGCTCCCCATTCCATGGGTCCCAACTCTCCAGGTTCAACGCAATCTTCCGACAGCGAAAGCACTCATTGGAAACCCAGCGGATGCTACACCGTGGGATCGGGAAAGCTTTCTGAAACTCACCTCAGTTTTCCTCTCCTGGTGCTCGTGTTCTCCATTCAGGCCCCCTTACTAACAATCTCCCCACTTGGAGACTCGGCGCCTTTCCATGCCTCTTTCGTACCGTCTGCAATTTGTCCGCAGGATGAACTGCAAGAGGGGGAACCAATGAGAGACTCGCTGGAGGTGTTTGGTCGGGCACATGTCACTCTCATTTCCCATCACGAAGAAGAATTCACCAGCGGTTCAGCCTGCCACCGCGGATCGACAATAGGGCGTGAAGCCATCCAGCCGTGTTGCGTCCCACTCACAAAAAAGCGACTTGGGAAATGGAGCTCAGGGGCCCTGCACTTCCCAAACCTGCAGAGTTCTAAACGATAACTATCGCCCCAAAATATATTGAGGTCAGGCTACGAAGAGGCGCTGAACGCAAGGCAGAACTGCAGGAAACGGATGTCAACGGGTACATCGGAATGGCCCCGATAGCACATGAAAAGCGCCAGAACGTGGACAATGATGCGGTTGGCCAAAAAGGGCGTATGCGTTTTTTCCTGAATATATTCAGGAAAAAACGCATACGCCCTTTTTGGCCAACCAAGCAACCTGGGAGAGCAAATCAGCACTACAAAGAAATCTCTCGCCCCCCCCCCCGGGGCAAAAGGGCCAGGCGAAAAAAGTCTAAAAACCAGAAAGGCAGGACAGCCCACGGAGTCAAGGGAGCCTTGTTAAGCTGATGGGCGGGATGTCAATGGCCAACAGCCAATCTTCACAAGTGTATCCTCTTTCCCAAACCATGTAAAACACAGAACCACAGAGCATAGGGCACTTCCACACATGGGCGTTGACCTTGGGAAAATGAAAAAATCAACCAGACACAGGGACCCCAAAGTTGAGGGCTGCTGTCTTGACAAGAACCTCCACTCCGGTACACGTTTCATATCCCAGGAAAGAGCCAAGTGGACAAAGACGAGTGGACAAGTGGACAAAGACAAGTGGACAAGTGGACAAGTGGTGCTACGTAGGTCCAATGGAGTGTCACTCAGCCATGAAATCCACGTCATGAGGCTGGTAGCAGCATCCTGAGTGGATTTAGGTACGATCATCCTCAGTGAAATAAGTCCCACAAAAAAAGAAACTTATGATATCACTTATCGAGGGAATGTAAAAATCGCTCCCCATGAACGGAATCCCCAAACAGAACAGAGTCACGCTTTTAGAAAACACACTTATGCCTGCTTCAGGGGAAAGGTGAGGTGCGGTGACGCATAAAACTCGAGTTTGAAATGAGCACAGATACCCTTCCGAAAACCGAATATGGAATGGACACGACCTACTCCTTGCTCAATCAACTGGACTCACCAGACCCTGTTCATCGCACAAGTATCTATCCGACTAGTAAGCATCTTAAAAGCTAAGTCTTGATATCTCTGTGTAAGTGCATCAAGGGTGTGTAAAGCGGCCTAAAACCAGCAGGGAAAATCAGCTCAGACCCATTCTGAGGATACATTTCCAACACAAAGAAGAAACAAGCAGGGCAAAACAGAGAGAAATTCTTCCAAAATGCGTTCAGGGACTGGCATGCAACCAGGATTGACCACATCTACAGCCCCAGCGGCAGAAGACATAAGGCTGGACACTCTTGGGGCTGAGACGATTGGTGAGGTTGGGAAAGCAAATGCAGACCCTTGAAAGGAATCCTGCGTGCTCCCCATTCCATGGCTCCCAACTCTCCAGGTTCAACGCAATCTTCCGACAGCGAAAGCACTCATTGGAAACCCAGCGGATGCTACACCGTGGGATCGGGAAAGCTTTCTGAAACTCACCTCAGTTTTCCTCTCCTGGTGCTCGTGTTCTCCATTCAGGCCCCCTTACTAACAATCTCCCCACTTGGAGACTCGGCGCCTTTCCATGCCTCTTTCGTACCGTCTGCAATTTGTCCGCAGGATGAACTGCAAGAGGGGGAACCAATGAGAGACTCGCTGGAGGTGTTTGGTCGGGCACATGTCACTCTCATTTCCCATCACGAAGAAGAATTCACCAGCGGTTCAGCCTGCCACCGCGGATCGACAATAGGGCGTGAAGCCATCCAGCCGTGTTGCGTCCCACTCACAAAAAAGCGACTTGGGAAATGGAGCTCAGGGGCCCTGCACTTCCCAAACCTGCAGAGTTCTAAACGATAACTATCGCCCCAAAATATATTGAGGTCAGGCTACGAAGAGGCGCTGAACGCAAGGCAGAACTGCAGGAAACGGATGTCAACGGGTACATCGGAATGGCCCCGATAGCACATGAAAAGCGCCAGAACGTGGACAATGATGCGGTTGGCCAAAAAGGGCGTATGCGTTTTTTCCTGAATATATTCAGGAAAAAACGCATACGCCCTTTTTGGCCAACCAAGCAACCTGGGAGAGCAAATCAGCACTACAAAGAAATCTCTCGCCCCCCCCCCCCCGGGGCAAAAGGGCCAGGCGAAAAAAGTCTAAAAACCAGAAAGGCAGGACAGCCCACGGAGTCAAGGGAGCCTTGTTAAGCTGATGGGCGGGATGTCAATGGCCAACAGCCAATCTTCACAAGTGTATCCTCTTTCCCAAACCATGTAAAACACAGAACCACAGAGCATAGGGCACTTCCACACATGGGCGTTGACCTTGGGAAAATGAAAAAATCAACCAGACACAGGGACCCCAAAGTTGAGGGCTGCTGTCTTGACAAGAACCTCCACTCCGGTACACGTTTCATATCCCAGGAAAGAGCCAAGTGGACAAAGACGAGTGGACAAGTGGACAAAGACAAGTGGACAAGTGGACAAGTGGTGCTACGTAGGTCCAATGGAGTGTCACTCAGCCATGAAATCCACGTCATGAGGCTGGTAGCAGCATCCTGAGTGGATTTAGGTACGATCATCCTCAGTGAAATAAGTCCCACAAAAAAAGAAACTTATGATATCACTTATCGAGGGAATGTAAAAATCGCTCCCCATGAACGGAATCCCCAAACAGAACAGAGTCACGCTTTTAGAAAACACACTTATGCCTGCTTCAGGGGAAAGGTGAGGTGCGGTGACGCATAAAACTCGAGTTTGAAATGAGCACAGATACCCTTCCGAAAACCGAATATGGAATGGACACGACCTACTCCTTGCTCAATCAACTGGACTCACCAGACCCTGTTCATCGCACAAGTATCTATCCGACTAGTAAGCATCTTAAAAGCTAAGTCTTGATATCTCTGTGTAAGTGCATCAAGGGTGTGTAAAGCGGCCTAAAACCAGCAGGGAAAATCAGCTCAGACCCATTCTGAGGATACATTTCCAACACAAAGAAGAAACAAGCAGGGCAAAACAGAGAGAAATTCTTCCAAAATGCGTTCAGGGACTGGTATGCAACCAGGATTGACCACATCTACAGCCCCAGCGGCAGAAGACATAAGGCTGGACACTCTTGGGGCTGAGACGATTGGTGAGGTTGGGAAAGCAAATGCAGACCCTTGAAAGGAATCCTGCGTGCTCCCCATTCCATGGCTCCCAACTCTCCAGGTTCAACGCAATCTTCCGACAGCGAAAGCACTCATTGGAAACCCAGCGGATGCTACACCGTGGGATCGGGAAAGCTTTCTGAAACTCACCTCAGTTTTCCTCTCCTGGTGCTCGTGTTCTCCATTCAGGCCCCCTTACTAACAATCTCCCCACTTGGAGACTCGGCGCCTTTCCATGCCTCTTTCGTACCGTCTGCAATTTGTCCGCAGGATGAACTGCAAGAGGGGGAACCAATGAGAGACTCGCTGGAGGTGTTTGGTCGGGCACATGTCACTCTCATTTCCCATCACGAAGAAGAATTCACCAGCGGTTCAGCCTGCCACCGCGGATCGACAATAGGGCGTGAAGCCATCCAGCCGTGTTGCGTCCCACTCACAAAAAAGCGACTTGGGAAATGGAGCTCAGGGGCCCTGCACTTCCCAAACCTGCAGAGTTCTAAACGATAACTAACGCCCCAAAATATATTGAGGGCAGGCTACGAAGAGGCGCTGAACGCAAGGCAGAACTGCAGGAAACGGATGTCAACGGGTACATCGGAATGGCCCCGATAGCACATGAAAAGCGCCAGAACGTGGACAATGATGCGGTTGGCCAAAAAGGGCGTATGCGTTTTTTCCTGAATATATTCAGGAAAAAACGCATACGCCCTTTTTGGCCAACCAAGCAACCTGGGAGAGCAAATCAGCACTACAAAGAAATCTCTCGCCCCCCCCCCCCCCCGGGGCAAAAGGGCCAGGCGAAAAAAGTCTAAAAACCAGAAAGGCAGGACAGCCCACGGAGTCAAGGGAGCCTTGTTAAGCTGATGGGCGGGATGTCAATGGCCAACAGCCAATCTTCACAAGTGTATCCTCTTTCCCAAACCATGTAAAACACAGAACCACAGAGCATAGGGCACTTCCACACATGGGCGTTGACCTTGGGAAAATGAAAAAATCAACCAGACACAGGGACCCCAAAGTTGAGGGCTGCTGTCTTGACAAGAACCTCCACTCCGGTACACGTTTCATATCCCAGGAAAGAGCCAAGTGGACAAAGACGAGTGGACAAGTGGACAAAGACAAGTGGACAAGTGGACAAGTGGTGCTACGTAGGTCCAATGGAGTGTCACTCAGCCATGAAATCCACGTCATGAGGCTGGTAGCAGCATCCTGAGTGGATTTAGGTACGATCATCCTCAGTGAAATAAGTCCCACAAAAAAAGAAACTTATGATATCACTTATCGAGGGAATGTAAAAATCGCTCCCCATGAACGGAATCCCCAAACAGAACAGAGTCACGCTTTTAGAAAACACACTTATGCCTGCTTCAGGGGAAAGGTGAGGTGCGGTGACGCATAAAACTCGAGTTTGAAATGAGCACAGATACCCTTCCGAAAACCGAATATGGAATGGACACGACCTACTCCTTGCTCAATCAACTGGACTCACCAGACCCTGTTCATCGCACAAGTATCTATCCGACTAGTAAGCATCTTAAAAGCTAAGTCTTGATATCTCTGTGTAAGTGCATCAAGGGTGTGTAAAGCGGCCTAAAACCAGCAGGGAAAATCAGCTCAGACCCATTCTGAGGATACATTTCCAACACAAAGAAGAAACAAGCAGGGCAAAACAGAGAGAAATTCTTCCAAAATGCGTTCAGGGACTGGCATGCAACCAGGATTGACCACATCTACAGCCCCAGCGGCAGAAGACATAAGGCTGGACACTCTTGGGGCTGAGACGATTGGTGAGGTTGGGAAAGCAAATGCAGACCCTTGAAAGGAATCCTGCGTGCTCCCCATTCCATGGCTCCCAACTCTCCAGGTTCAACGCAATCTTCCGACAGCGAAAGCACTCATTGGAAACCCAGCGGATGCTACACCGTGGGATCGGGAAAGCTTTCTGAAACTCACCTCAGTTTTCCTCTCCTGGTGCTCGTGTTCTCCATTCAGGCCCCCTTACTAACAATCTCCCCACTTGGAGACTCGGCGCCTTTCCATGCCTCTTTCGTACCGTCTGCAATTTGTCCGCAGGATGAACTGCAAGAGGGGGAACCAATGAGAGACTCGCTGGAGGTGTTTGGTCGGGCACATGTCACTCTCATTTCCCATCACGAAGAAGAATTCACCAGCGGTTCAGCCTGCCACCGCGGATCGACAATAGGGAGTGAAGCCATCCAGCCGTGTTGCGTCCCACTCACAAAAAAGCGACTTGGGAAATGGAGCTCAGGGGCCCTGCACTTCCCAAACCTGCAGAGTTCTAAACGATAACTAACGCCCCAAAATATATTGAGGGCAGGCTACGAAGAGGCGCTGAACGCAAGGCAGAACTGCAGGAAACGGATGTCAACGGGTACATCGGAATGGCCCCGATAGCACATGAAAAGCGCCAGAACGTGGACAATGATGCGGTTGGCCAAAAAGGGCGTATGCGTTTTTTCCTGAATATATTCAGGAAAAAACGCATACGCCCTTTTTGGCCAACCAAGCAACCTGGGAGAGCAAATCAGCACTACAAAGAAATCTCTCGCCCCCCCCCCCCCCCGGGGCAAAAGGGCCAGGCGAAAAAAGTCTAAAAACCAGAAAGGCAGGACAGCCCACGGAGTCAAGGGAGCCTTGTTAAGCTGATGGGCGGGATGTCAATGGCCAACAGCCAATCTTCACAAGTGTATCCTCTTTCCCAAACCATGTAAAACACAGAACCACAGAGCATAGGGCACTTCCACACATGGGCGTTGACCTTGGGAAAATGAAAAAATCAACCAGACACAGGGACCCCAAAGTTGAGGGCTGCTGTCTTGACAAGAACCTCCACTCCGGTACACGTTTCATATCCCAGGAAAGAGCCAAGTGGACAAAGACGAGTGGACAAGTGGACAAAGACAAGTGGACAAGTGGACAAGTGGTGCTACGTAGGTCCAATGGAGTGTCACTCAGCCATGAAATCCACGTCATGAGGCTGGTAGCAGCATCCTGAGTGGATTTAGGTACGATCATCCTCAGTGAAATAAGTCCCACAAAAAAAGAAACTTATGATATCACTTATCGAGGGAATGTAAAAATCGCTCCCCATGAACGGAATCCCCAAACAGAACAGAGTCACGCTTTTAGAAAACACACTTATGCCTGCTTCAGGGGAAAGGTGAGGTGCGGTGACGCATAAAACTCGAGTTTGAAATGAGCACAGATACCCTTCCGAAAACCGAATATGGAATGGACACGACCTACTCCTTGCTCAATCAACTGGACTCACCAGACCCTGTTCATCGCACAAGTATCTATCCGACTAGTAAGCATCTTAAAAGCTAAGTCTTGATATCTCTGTGTAAGTGCATCAAGGGTGTGTAAAGCGGCCTAAAACCAGCAGGGAAAATCAGCTCAGACCCATTCTGAGGATACATTTCCAACACAAAGAAGAAACAAGCAGGGCAAAACAGAGAGAAATTCTTCCAAAATGCGTTCAGGGACTGGCATGCAACCAGGATTGACCACATCTACAGCCCCAGCGGCAGAAGACATAAGGCTGGACACTCTTGGGGCTGAGACGATTGGTGAGGTTGGGAAAGCAAATGCAGACCCTTGAAAGGAATCCTGCGTGCTCCCCATTCCATGGCTCCCAACTCTCCAGGTTCAACGCAATCTTCCGACAGCGAAAGCACTCATTGGAAACCCAGCGGATGCTACACCGTGGGATCGGGAAAGCTTTCTGAAACTCACCTCAGTTTTCCTCTCCTGGTGCTCGTGTTCTCCATTCAGGCCCCCTTACTAACAATCTCCCCACTTGGAGACTCGGCGCCTTTCCATGCCTCTTTCGTACCGTCTGCAATTTGTCCGCAGGATGAACTGCAAGAGGGGGAACCAATGAGAGACTCGCTGGAGGTGTTTGGTCGGGCACATGTCACTCTCATTTCCCATCACGAAGAAGAATTCACCAGCGGTTCAGCCTGCCACCGCGGATCGACAATAGGGCGTGAAGCCATCCAGCCGTGTTGCGTCCCACTCACAAAAAAGCGACTTGGGAAATGGAGCTCAGGGGCCCTGCACTTCCCAAACCTGCAGAGTTCTAAACGATAACTATCGCCCCAAAATATATTGAGGTCAGGCTACGAAGAGGCGCTGAACGCAAGGCAGAACTGCAGGAAACGGATGTCAACGGGTACATCGGAATGGCCCCGATAGCACATGAAAAGCGCCAGAACGTGGACAATGATGCGGTTGGCCAAAAAGGGCGTATGCGTTTTTTCCTGAATATATTCAGGAAAAAACGCATACGCCCTTTTTGGCCAACCAAGCAACCTGGGAGAGCAAATCAGCACTACAAAGAAATCTCTCGCCCCCCCCCCGGGGGCAAAAGGGCCAGGCGAAAAAAGTCTAAAAACCAGAAAGGCAGGACAGCCCACGGAGTCAAGGGAGCCTTGTTAAGCTGATGGGCGGGATGTCAATGGCCAACAGCCAATCTTCACAAGTGTATCCTCTTTCTCAAACCATGTAAAACACAGAACCACAGAGCATAGGGCACTTCCACACATGGGCGTTGACCTTGGGAAAATGAAAAAATCAACCAGACACAGGGACCCCAAAGTTGAGGGCTGCTGTCTTGACAAGAACCTCCACTCCGGTACACGTTTCATATCCCAGGAAAGAGCCAAGTGGACAAAGACGAGTGGACAAGTGGACAAAGACAAGTGGACAAGTGGACAAGTGGTGCTACGTAGGTCCAGTGGAGTGTCACTCAGCCATGAAATCCACGTCATGAGGCTGGTAGCAGCATCCTGAGTGGATTTAGGTACGATCATCCTCAGTGAAATAAGTCCCACAAAAAAAGAAACTTATGATATCACTTATCGAGGGAATGTAAAAATCGCTCCCCATGAACGGAATCCCCAAACAGAACAGAGTCACGCTTTTAGAAAACACACTTATGCCTGCTTCAGGGGAAAGGTGAGGTGCGGTGACGCATAAAACTCGAGTTTGAAATGAGCACAGATACCCTTCCGAAAACCGAATATGGAATGGACACGACCTACTCCTTGCTCAATCAACTGGACTCACCAGACCCTGTTCATCGCACAAGTATCTATCCGACTAGTAAGCATCTTAAAAGCTAAGTCTTGATATCTCTGTGTAAGTGCATCAAGTGTGTGTAAAGCGGCCTAAAACCAGCAGGGAAAATCAGCTCAGACCCATTCTGAGGATACATTTCCAACACAAAGAAGAAACAAGCAGGGCAAAACAGAGAGAAATTCTTCCAAAATGCGTTCAGGGACTGGCATGCAACCAGGATTGACCACATCTACAGGCCCAGCGGCAGAAGACATAAGGCTGGACACTCTTGGGGCTGAGACGATTGGTGAGGTTGGGAAAGCAAATGCAGACCCTTGAAAGGAATCCTGCGTACTCCCCATTCCATGGCTCCCAACTCTCCAGGTTCAACGCAATCTTCCGACAGCGAAAGCACTCATTGGAAACCCAGCGGATGCTACACCGTGGGATCGGGAAAGCTTTCTGAAACTCACCTCAGTTTTCCTCTCCTGGTGCTCGTGTTCTCCATTCAGGCCCCCTTACTAACAATCTCCCCACTTGGAGACTCGGCGCCTTTCCATGCCTCTTTCGTACCGTCTGCAATTTGTCCGCAGGATGAACTGCAAGAGGGGGAACCAATGAGAGACTCGCTGGAGGTGTTTGGTCGGGCACATGTCACTCTCATTTCCCATCACGAAGAAGAATTCACCAGCGGTTCAGCCTGCCACCGCGGATCGACAATAGGGCGTGAAGCCATCCAGCCGTGTTGCGTCCCACTCACAAAAAAGCGACTTGGGAAATGGAGCTCAGGGGCCCTGCACTTCCCAAACCTGCAGAGTTCTAAACGATAACTATCGCCCCAAAATATATTGAGGTCAGGCTACGAAGAGGCGCTGAACGCAAGGCAGAACTGCAGGAAACGGATGTCAACGGGTACATCGGAATGGCCCCGATAGCACATGAAAAGCGCCAGAACGTGGACAATGATGCGGTTGGCCAAAAAGGGCGTATGCGTTTTTTCCTGAATATATTCAGGAAAAAACGCATACGCCCTTTTTGGCCAACCAAGCAACCTGGGAGAGCAAATCAGCACTACAAAGAAATCTCTCGCCCCCCCCCCGGGGGCAAAAGGGCCAGGCGAAAAAAGTCTAAAAACCAGAAAGGCAGGACAGCCCACGGAGTCAAGGGAGCCTTGTTAAGCTGATGGGCGGGATGTCAATGGCCAACAGCCAATCTTCACAAGTGTATCCTCTTTCTCAAACCATGTAAAACACAGAACCACAGAGCATAGGGCACTTCCACACATGGGCGTTGACCTTGGGAAAATGAAAAAATCAACCAGACACAGGGACCCCAAAGTTGAGGGCTGCTGTCTTGACAAGAACCTCCACTCCGGTACACGTTTCATATCCCAGGAAAGAGCCAAGTGGACAAAGACGAGTGGACAAGTGGACAAAGACAAGTGGACAAGTGGACAAGTGGTGCTACGTAGGTCCAGTGGAGTGTCACTCAGCCATGAAATCCACGTCATGAGGCTGGTAGCAGCATCCTGAGTGGATTTAGGTACGATCATCCTCAGTGAAATAAGTCCCACAAAAAAAGAAACTTATGATATCACTTATCGAGGGAATGTAAAAATCGCTCCCCATGAACGGAATCCCCAAACAGAACAGAGTCACGCTTTTAGAAAACACACTTATGCCTGCTTCAGGGGAAAGGTGAGGTGCGGTGACGCATAAAACTCGAGTTTGAAATGAGCACAGATACCCTTCCGAAAACCGAATATGGAATGGACACGACCTACTCCTTGCTCAATCAACTGGACTCACCAGACCCTGTTCATCGCACAAGTATCTATCCGACTAGTAAGCATCTTAAAAGCTAAGTCTTGATATCTCTGTGTAAGTGCATCAAGTGTGTGTAAAGCGGCCTAAAACCAGCAGGGAAAATCAGCTCAGACCCATTCTGAGGATACATTTCCAACACAAAGAAGAAACAAGCAGGGCAAAACAGAGAGAAATTCTTCCAAAATGCGTTCAGGGACTGGCATGCAACCAGGATTGACCACATCTACAGGCCCAGCGGCAGAAGACATAAGGCTGGACACTCTTGGGGCTGAGACGATTGGTGAGGTTGGGAAAGCAAATGCAGACCCTTGAAAGGAATCCTGCGTGCTCCCCATTCCATGGCTCCCAACTCTCCAGGTTCAACGCAATCTTCCGACAGCGAAAGCACTCATTGGAAACCCAGCGGATGCTACACCGTGGGATCGGGAAAGCTTTCTGAAACTCACCTCAGTTTTCCTCTCCTGGTGCTCGTGTTCTCCATTCAGGCCCCCTTACTAACAATCTCCCCACTTGGAGACTCGGCGCCTTTCCATGCCTCTTTCGTACCGTCTGCAATTTGTCCGCAGGATGAACTGCAAGAGGGGGAACCAATGAGAGACTCGCTGGAGGTGTTTGGTCGGGCACATGTCACTCTCATTTCCCATCACGAAGAAGAATTCACCAGCGGTTCAGCCTGCCACCGCGGATCGACAATAGGGCGTGAAGCCATCCAGCCGTGTTGCGTCCCACTCACAAAAAAGCGACTTGGGAAATGGAGCTCAGGGGCCCTGCACTTCCCAAACCTGCAGAGTTCTAAACGATAACTATCGCCCCAAAATATATTGAGGTCAGGCTACGAAGAGGCGCTGAACGCAAGGCAGAACTGCAGGAAACGGATGTCAACGGGTACATCGGAATGGCCCCGATAGCACATGAAAAGCGCCAGAACGTGGACAATGATGCGGTTGGCCAAAAAGGGCGTATGCGTTTTTTCCTGAATATATTCAGGAAAAAACGCATACGCCCTTTTTGGCCAACCAAGCAACCTGGGAGAGCAAATCAGCACTACAAAGAAATCTCTCGCCCCCCCCCCCCCGGGGCAAAAGGGCCAGGCGAAAAAAGTCTAAAAACCAGAAAGGCAGGACAGCCCACGGAGTCAAGGGAGCCTTGTTAAGCTGATGGGCGGGATGTCAATGGCCAACAGCCAATCTTCACAAGTGTATCCTCTTTCCCAAACCATGTAAAACACAGAACCACAGAGCATAGGGCACTTCCACACATGGGCGTTGACCTTGGGAAAATGAAAAAATCAACCAGACACAGGGACCCCAAAGTTGAGGGCTGCTGTCTTGACAAGAACCTCCACTCCGGTACACGTTTCATATCCCAGGAAAGAGCCAAGTGGACAAAGACGAGTGGACAAGTGGACAAAGACAAGTGGACAAGTGGACAAGTGGTGCTACGTAGGTCCAATGGAGTGTCACTCAGCCATGAAATCCACGTCATGAGGCTGGTAGCAGCATCCTGAGTGGATTTAGGTACGATCATCCTCAGTGAAATAAGTCCCACAAAAAAAGAAACTTATGATATCACTTATCGAGGGAATGTAAAAATCGCTCCCCATGAACGGAATCCCCAAACAGAACAGAGTCACGCTTTTAGAAAACACACTTATGCCTGCTTCAGGGGAAAGGTGAGGTGCGGTGACGCATAAAACTCGAGTTTGAAATGAGCACAGATACCCTTCCGAAAACCGAATATGGAATGGACACGACCTACTCCTTGCTCAATCAACTGGACTCACCAGACCCTGTTCATCGCACAAGTATCTATCCGACTAGTAAGCATCTTAAAAGCTAAGTCTTGATATCTCTGTGTAAGTGCATCAAGGGTGTGTAAAGCGGCCTAAAACCAGCAGGGAAAATCAGCTCAGACCCATTCTGAGGATACATTTCCAACACAAAGAAGAAACAAGCAGGGCAAAACAGAGAGAAATTCTTCCAAAATGCGTTCAGGGACTGGCATGCAACCAGGATTGACCACATCTACAGCCCCAGCGGCAGAAGACATAAGGCTGGACACTCTTGGGGCTGAGACGATTGGTGAGGTTGGGAAAGCAAATGCAGACCCTTGAAAGGAATCCTGCGTGCTCCCCATTCCATGGCTCCCAACTCTCCAGGTTCAACGCAATCTTCCGACAGCGAAAGCACTCATTGGAAACCCAGCGGATGCTACACCGTGGGATCGGGAAAGCTTTCTGAAACTCACCTCAGTTTTCCTCTCCTGGTGCTCGTGTTCTCCATTCAGGCCCCCTTACTAACAATCTCCCCACTTGGAGACTCGGCGCCTTTCCATGCCTCTTTCGTACCGTCTGCAATTTGTCCGCAGGATGAACTGCAAGAGGGGGAACCAATGAGAGACTCGCTGGAGGTGTTTGGTCGGGCACATGTCACTCTCATTTCCCATCACGAAGAAGAATTCACCAGCGGTTCAGCCTGCCACCGCGGATCGACAATAGGGAGTGAAGCCATCCAGCCGTGTTGCGTCCCACTCACAAAAAAGCGACTTGGGAAATGGAGCTCAGGGGCCCTGCACTTCCCAAACCTGCAGAGTTCTAAACGATAACTATCGCCCCAAAATATATTGAGGTCAGGCTACGAAGAGGCGCTGAACGCAAGGCAGAACTGCAGGAAACGGATGTCAACGGGTACATCGGAATGGCCCCGATAGCACATGAAAAGCGCCAGAACGTGGAGAATGATGCGGTTGGCCAAAAAGGGCGTATGCGTTTTTTCCTGAATATATTCAGGAAAAAACGCATACGCCCTTTTTGGCCAACCAAGCAACCTGGGAGAGCAAATCAGCACTACAAAGAAATCTCTCGCCCCCCCCCCCCGGGGCAAAAGGGCCAGGCGAAAAAAGTCTAAAAACCAGAAAGGCAGGACAGCCCACGGAGTCAAGGGAGCCTTGTTAAGCTGATGGGCGGGATGTCAATGGCCAACAGCCAATCTTCACAAGTGTATCCTCTTTCCCAAACCATGTAAAACACAGAACCACAGAGCATAGGGCACTTCCACACATGGGCGTTGACCTTGGGAAAATGAAAAAATCAACCAGACACAGGGACCCCAAAGTTGAGGGCTGCTGTCTTGACAAGAACCTCCACTCCGGTACACGTTTCATATCCCAGGAAAGAGCCAAGTGGACAAAGACGAGTGGACAAGTGGACAAAGACAAGTGGACAAGTGGACAAGTGGTGCTACGTAGGTCCAATGGAGTGTCACTCAGCCATGAAATCCACGTCATGAGGCTGGTAGCAGCATCCTGAGTGGATTTAGGTACGATCATCCTCAGTGAAATAAGTCCCACAAAAAAAGAAACTTATGATATCACTTATCGAGGGAATGTAAAAATCGATCCCCATGAAATGAATCCCCAAACAGAACAGAGTCACGCTTTTAGAAAACACACTTATGCCTGCTTCAGGGGAAAGGTGAGGTGCGGTGACGCATAAAACTCGAGTTTGAAATGAGCACAGATACCCTTCCGAAAACCGAATATGGAATGGACACGACCTACTCCTTGCTCAATCAACTGGACTCACCAGACCCTGTTCATCGCACAAGTATCTATCCGACTAGTAAGCATCTTAAAAGCTAAGTCTTGATATCTCTGTGTAAGTGCATCAAGTGTGTGTAAAGCGGCCTAAAACCAGCAGGGAAAATCAGCTCAGACCCATTCTGAGGATACATTTCCAACACAAAGAAGAAACAAGCAGGGCAAAACAGAGAGAAATTCTTCCAAAATGCGTTCAGGGACTGGCATGCAACCAGGATTGACCACATCTACAGCCCCAGCGGCAGAAGACATAAGGCTGGACACTCTTGGGGCTGAGACGATTGGTGAGGTTGGGAAAGCAAATGCAGACCCTTGAAAGGAATCCTGCGTGCTCCCCATTCCATGGGTCCCAACTCTCCAGGTTCAACGCAATCTTCCGACAGCGAAAGCACTCATTGGAAACCCAGCGGATGCTACACCGTGGGATCGGGAAAGCTTTCTGAAACTCACCTCAGTTTTCCTCTCCTGGTGCTCGTGTTCTCCATTCAGGCCCCCTTACTAACAATCTCCCCACTTGGAGACTCGGCGCCTTTCCATGCCTCTTTCGTACCGTCTGCAATTTGTCCGCAGGATGAACTGCAAGAGGGGGAACCAATGAGAGACTCGCTGGAGGTGTTTGGTCGGGCACATGTCACTCTCATTTCCCATCACGAAGAAGAATTCACCAGCGGTTCAGCCTGCAACCGCGGATCGACAATAGGGCGTGAAGCCATCCAGCCGTGTTGCGTCCCACTCACAAAAAAGCGACTTGGGAAATGGAGCTCAGGGGCCCTGCACTTCCCAAACCTGCAGAGTTCTAAACGATAACTGGCGCCCCAAAATATATTGAGGTCAGGCTACGAAGAGGCGCTGAACGCAAGGCAGAACTGCAGGAAACGGATGTCAACGGGTACATCGGAATGGCCCCGATAGCACATGAAAAGCGCCAGAACGTGGACAATGATGCGGTTGGCCAAAAAGGGCGTATGCGTTTTTTCCTGAATATATTCAGGAAAAAACGCATACGCCCTTTTTGGCCAACCAAGCAACCTGGGAGAGCAAATCAGCACTACAAAGAAATCTCTCGCCCCCCCCACCGGGGCAAAAGGGCCAGGCGAAAAAAGTCTAAAAACCAGAAAGGCAGGACAGCCCACGGAGTCAAGGGAGCCTTGTTAAGCTGATGGGCGGGATGTCAATGGCCAACAGCCAATCTTCACAAGTGTATCCTCTTTCCCAAACCATGTAAAACACAGAACCACAGAGCATAGGGCACTTCCACACATGGGCGTTGACCTTGGGAAAATGAAAAAATCAACCAGACACAGGGACCCCAAAGTTGAGGGCTGCTGTCTTGACAAGAACCTCCACTCCGGTACACGTTTCATATCCCAGGAAAGAGCCAAGTGGACAAAGACGAGTGGACAAGTGGACAAAGACATGTGGACAAGTGGACAAGTGGTGCTACGTAGGTCCAATGGAGTGTCACTCAGCCATGAAATCCACGTCATGAGGCTGGTAGCAGCATCCTGAGTGGATTTAGGTACGATCATCCTCAGTGAAATAAGTCCCACAAAAAAAGAAACTTATGATATCACTTATCGAGGGAATGTAAAAATCGCTCCCCATGAACGGAATCCCCAAACAGAACAGAGTCACGCTTTTAGAAAACACACTTATGCCTGCTTCAGGGGAAAGGTGAGGGGGGGTGACGCATAAAACTCGAGTTTGAAATGAGCACAGATACCCTTCCGAAAACCGAATATGGAATGGACACGACCTACTCCTTGCTCAATCAACTGGACTCACCAGACCCTGTTCATCGCACAAGTATCTATCCGACTAGTAAGCATCTTAAAAGCTAAGTCTTGATATCTCTGTGTAAGTGCATCAAGTGTGTGTAAAGCGGCCTAAAACCAGCAGGGAAAATCAGCTCAGACCCATTCTGAGGATACATTTCCAACATAAAGAAGAAACAAGCAGGGCAAAACAGAGAGAAATTCTTCCAAAATGCGTTCAGGGACTGGCATGCAACCAGGATTGACCACATCTACAGCCCCAGCGGCAGAAGACATAAGGCTGGACACTCTTGGGGCTGAGACGATTGGTGAGGTTGGGAAAGCAAATGCAGACCCTTGAAAGGAATCCTGCGTGCTCCCCATTCCATGGGTCCCAACTCTCCAGGTTCAACGCAATCTTCCGACAGCGAAAGCACTCATTGGAAACCCAGCGGATGCTACACCGTGGGATCGGGAAAGCTTTCTGAAACTCACCTCAGTTTTCATCTCCTGGTGCTCGTGTTCTCCATTCAGGCCCCCTTACTAACAATCTCCCCACTTGGAGACTCGGCGCCTTTCCATGCCTCTTTCGTACCGTCTGCAATTTGTCCACAGGATGAACTGCAAGAGGGGGAACCAATGAGAGACTCGCTGGAGGTGTTTGGTCGGGCACATGTCACTCTCATTTCCCATCACGAAGAAGAATTCACCAGAGGTTCAGCCTGCCACCCCGGATCGACAATAGGGCGTGAAGCCATCCAGCTGTGTTGCGTCCCACTCACAAAAAAGCGACTTGGGAAATGGAGCTCAGGGGCACTGCACTTCCCAAACCTGCAGAGTTCTAAACGATAACTATCGCCCCAAAATATATTGAGGTCAGGCTACGAAGAGGCGCTGAACGCAAGGCAGAACTGCAGGAAACGGATGTCAACGGGTACATCGGAATGGCCCCGATAGCACATGAAAAGCGCCAGAACGTGGACAATGATGCGGTTGGCCAAAAAGGGCGTATGCGTTTTTTCCTGAATATATTCAGGAAAAAACGCATACGCCCTTTTTGGCCAACCAAGCAACCTGGGAGAGCAAATCAGCACTACAAAGAAATCTCTCACCCCCCCCCCCCGGGGCAAAAGGGTCAGGCGAAAAAAGTCTAAAAACCAGAAAGGCAGGACAGCCCACGGAGTCAAGGGAGCCTTGTTAAGCTGATGGGCGGGATGTCAATGGCCAACAGCCAATCTTCACAAGTGTATCCTCTTTCCCAAACCATGTAAAACACAGAACCACAGAGCATAGGGCACTTCCACACATGGGCGTTGACCTTGGGAAAATGAAAAAATCAACCAGACACAGGGACCCCAAAGTTGAGGGCTGCTGTCTTGACAAGAACCTCCACTCCGGTACACGTTTCATATCCCAGGAAAGAGCCAAGTGGAGAAGTGGACAAAGACAAGTGGACAAGTGGACAAGTGGTGCTACGTAGGTCCAATGGAGTGTCACTCAGCCATGAAATCCACGTCATGAGGCTGGTAGCAGCATCCTGAGTGGATTTAGGTACGATCATCCTCAGTGAAATAAGTCCCACAAAAAAAGAAACTTATGATATCACTTATCGAGGGAATGTAAAAATCGCTCCCCATGAACGGAATCCCCAAACAGAACAGAGTCACGCTTTTAGAAAACACACTTATGCCTGCTTCAGGGGAAAGGTGAGGTGGGGTGACGCATAAAACTCGAGTTTGAAGTGAGCACAGATACCCTTCCGAAAACCGAATATGGAATGGACACGACCTACTCCTTGCTCAATCAACTGGACTCACCAGACCCTGTTCATCGCACAAGTATCTATCCGACTAGTAAGCATCTTAAAAGCTAAGTCTTGATATCTCTGTGTAAGTGCATCAAGTGTGTGTAAAGCGGCCTAAAACCAGCAGGGAAAATCAGCTCAGACCCATTCTGAGGATACATTTCCAACATAAAGAAGAAACAAGCAGGGCAAAACAGAGAGAAATTCTTCCAAAATGCGTTCAGGGACTGGCATGCAACCAGGATTGACCACATCTACAGCCCCAGCGGCAGAAGACATAAGGCTGGACACTCTTGGGGCTGAGACGATTGGTGAGGTTGGGAAAGCAAATGCAGACCCTTGAAAGGAATCCTGCGTGCTCCCCATTCCATGGGTCCCAACTCTCCAGGTTCAACGCAATCTTCCGACAGCGAAAGCACTCATTGGAAACCCAGCGGATGCTACACCGTGGGATCGGGAAAGCTTTCTGAAACTCACCTCAGTTTTCCTCTCCTGGTGCTCGTGTTCTCCATTCAGGCCCCCTTACTAACAATCTCCCCACTTGGAGACTCGGCGCCTTTCCATGCCTCTTTCGTACCGTCTGCAATTTGTCCGCAGGATGAACTGCAAGAGGGGGAACCAATGAGAGACTCGCTGGAGGTGTTTGGTCGGGCACATGTCACTCTCATTTCCCATCGCGAAGAAGAATTCACCAGAGGCTCAGCCTGCAACCGCGGATCGACAATAGGGCGTGAAGCCATCCAGCCGTGTTGCGTCCCACTCACAAAAAAGCGACTTGGGAAATGGAGCTCAGGGGCCCTGCACTTCCCAAACCTGCAGAGTTCTAAACGATAACTATCGCCCCAAAATATATTGAGGTCAGGCTACGAAGAGGCGTTGAACGCAAGGCAGAATTGCAGGAAACGGATGTCAACGGGTACATCGGAATGGCCCCGATAGCACATGAAATGCGCCAGAACGTGGACAATGATGCGGTTGGCCAAAAAGGGCGTGACGCATACGCCCTTTTTGGCCAACCAAGCAACCTGGGAGAGCAAATCAGCACTACAAAGAAATCTCTCGCCCCCCCCCCGGGGCAAAAGGGCCAGGCGAAAAAAGTCTAAAAACCAGAAAGGCAGGACAGCCCACGGAGTCAAGGGAGCCTTGTTAAGCTGATGGGCGGGATGTCAATGGCCAACAGCCAATCTTCACAAGTGTATCCTCTTTCCCAAACCATGTAAAACACAGAACCACAGAGCATAGGGCACTTCCACACATGGGCGTTGACCTTGGGAAAATGAAAAAATCAACCAGACACAGGGACCCCAAAGTTGAGGGCTGCTGTCTTGACAAGAACCTCCACTCCGGTACACGTTTCATATCCCAGGAAAGAGCCAAGTGGAGAAGTGGACAAAGACAAGTGGACAAGTGGACAAGTGGTGCTACGTAGGTCCAATGGAGTGTCACTCAGCCATGAAATCCACGTCATGAGGCTGGTAGCAGCATCCTGAGTGGATTTAGGTACGATCATCCTCAGTGAAATAAGTCCCACAAAAAAAGAAACTTATGATATCACTTATCGAGGGAATGTAAAAATCGCTCCCCATGAACTGAATCCCCAAACAGAACAGAGTCACGCTTTTAGAAAACACACTTATGCCTGCTTCAGGGGAAAGGTGAGGTGGGGTGACGCATAAAACTCGAGTTTGAAATGCGCACAGATACCCTTCCGAAAACCGAATATGGAATGGACACGACCTACTCCTTGCTCAATCAACTGGACTCACCAGACCCTGTTCATCGCACAAGTATCTATCCGACTAGTAAGCATCTTAAAAGCTAAGTCTTGATATCTCTGTGTAAGTGCATCAAGTGTGTGTAAAGCGGTCTAAAAACAGCAGGGAAAATCAGCTCAGACCCATTCTGAGGATACATTTCCAACACAAAGAAGAAACAAGCAGGGCAAAACAGAGAGAAATTCTTCCAAAATGCGTTCAGGGACTGGCATGCAACCAGGATTGACCACATCTACAGCCCCAGCGGCAGAAGACATAAGGCTGGACACTCTTGGGGCTGAGACGATTGGTGAGGTTGGGACAGCAAATGCAGACCCTTGAAAGGAATCCTGCCTGCTCCCCATTCCATGGGTCCCAACTCTCCAGGTTCAACGCAATCTTCCGACGGCGAAAGCACTCATTGGAAACCCAGCGGATGCTACACCGTGGGATCGGGAAATCTTTCTGAAACTCACCTCAGTTTTCATCTCCTGGTTCTCGTGTTCTCCATTCAGGCCCCCTTACTAAAAATCTCCTCACTTGGGAACTCAGCGCCTTTCCATGCCTCTTTCGTACCGTCTGCAATTTGTCCGCAGGATGCACTGGAAGAGGGGGAACAAATGAGAGACTCGCTGGAGTTGTGTGGTCGGGCACATGTCACTCTCATTTCCCATCGCGAAGAAGAATTCACGAAAGGCTCAGCCTGCCACCCCGGATCGACAATAGGGCGTGAAGCCATCCAGCCGTGTTGCGTCCCACTCACAAAAAAGCGACTTGGGAAATGGAGCTCAGGGGCACTGCACTTCCCAAACCTGCAGAGTTCTAAACGATAACTATCGCCCCCAAATATATTGAGGTCAGGCTACGAAGAGGCGCTGAACGCAAGGCAGAATTGCAGGAAACGGATGTCAACGGGTACATCGGAATGGCCCCTATAGCACATGAAAAGCGCCAGAACGTGGACATTGATGCGGTTGGCCAAAAAGGGCGTATGCGTTTTTTCCTGAATATATTCAGGAAAAAACGCATACGCCCTTTTTGGCCAACCAAGCAACCTGGGAGAGCAAATCAGCACTACAAAGTAATCTCTCGCCCCACCCCCGGGCAAAAGGGCCAGGCGAAAAAAGTCTAAAAACCAGAAAGGCAGGACAGGCCACGGAGTCAAGGGAGCCTTGTTAAGCTGATGGGCGGGATGTCAATGGCCAACAGCCAATCTTCACAAGTGTATCCTCTTTCCCAAAACATGTAAAACACAGAACCACAGAGCATAGGGCACTTCCACACATGGGCGTTGACCTTGGGAAAATGAAAAAATCAACCAGACACAGGGACCCCAAAGTTGAGGGCTGCTGTCTTGACAAGAACCTCCACTCCGGTACACGTTTCATATCCCAGGAAAGAGCCAAGTGGACAAAGACAAGTGGACAAGTGGACAAACACAAGTGGACAAGTGGACAAGTGGTGCTACGTAGGTCCAATGGAGTGTCACTCAGCCATGAAATCCACGTCATGAGGCTGGTAGCAGCATCCTGAGTGGATTTAGGTACGATCATCCTCAGTGAAATAAGTCCCACAAAAAAAGAAACTTATGATATCACTTATCGAGGGAATGTAAAAATCGATCCCCATGAAATGAATCCCCAAACAGAACAGAGTCACGCTTTTAGAAAACACACTTATGCCTGCTTCAGGGGAAAGGTGAGGTGGGGTGACGCATAAAATTCGAGTTTGAAATGAGCACAGATACCCTTCCGAAAACCGAATATGGAATGGACACGACCTACTCCTTGCTCAATCAACTGGACTCACCAGACCCTGTTCATCGCACAAGTATCTATCCGACTAGTAAGCATCTTAAAAGCTAAGTCTTGATATCTCTGTGTAAGTGCATCAAGTGTGTGTAAAGTGGTCTAAAAACAGCAGGGAAAATCAGCTCAGACCCATTCTGAGGATACATTTCCAACACAAAGAAGAAACAAGCAGGGCAAAACAGAGAGAAATTCTTCCAAAATGCGTTCAGGGACTGGCATGCAACCAGGATTGACCACATCTACAGCCCCAGCGGCAGAAGACATAAGGCTGGACACTCTTGGGGCTGAGACGATTGGTGAGGTTGGGAAAGCAAATGCAGACCCTTGAAAGGAATCCTGCGTGCTCCCCATTCCATGGGTCCCAACTCTCCAGGTTCAACGCAATCTTCCGACAGCGAAAGCACTCATTGGAAACCCAGCGGATGCTACACCGTGGGATCGGGAAATCTTTCTGAAACTCACCTCAGTTTTCATCTCCTGGTTCTCGTGTTCTCCATTCAGGCCCCCTTACTAAAAATCTCCTCACTTGGGAACTCAGCGCCTTTCCATGCCTCTTTCGTACCGTCTGCAATTTGTCCGCAGGATGCACTGGAAGAGGGGGAACAAATGAGAGACTCGCTGGAGTTGTGTGGTCGGGCACATGTCACTCTCATTTCCCATCGCGAAGAAGAATTCACGAAAGGCTCAGCCTGCCACCCCGGATCGACAATAGGGCGTGAAGCCATCCAGCCGTGTTGCGTCCCACTCACAAAAAAGCGACTTGGGAAATGGAGCTCAGGGGCACTGCACTTCACAAACCTGCAGAGTTCTAAACGATAACTATCGCCCCAAAATATATTGAGGTCAGGCTACGAAGAGGCGCTGAACGCAAGGCAGAATTGCAGGAAACGGATGTCAACGGGTACATCGGAATGGCCCCTATAGCACATGAAAAGCGCCAGAACGTGGACATTGATGCGGTTGGCCAAAAAGGGCGTATGCGTTTTTTCCTGAATATATTCCGGAAAAAACGCATACGCCCTTTTTGGCCAACCAAGCAACCTGGGAGAGCAAATCAGCACTACAAAGTAATCTCTCGCCCCACCCCCGGGCAAAAGGGCCAGGCGAAAAAAGTCTAAAAACCAGAAAGGCAGGACAGGCCACGGAGTCAAGGGAGCCTTGTTAAGCTGATGGGCGGGATGTCAATGGCCAACAGCCAATCTTCACAAGTGTATCCTCTTTCCCAAAACATGTAAAACACAGAACCACAGAGCATAGGGCACTTCCACACATGGGCGTTGACCTTGGGAAAATGAAAAAATCAACCAGACACAGGGACCCCAAAGTTGAGGGCTGCTGTCTTGACAAGAACCTCCACTCCGGTACACGTTTCATATCCCAGGAAAGAGCCAAGTGGACAAAGACAAGTGGACAAGTGGACAAACACAAGTGGACAAGTGGACAAGTGGTGCTACGTAGGTCCAATGGAGTGTCACTCAGCCATGAAATCCACGTCATGAGGCTGGTAGCAGCATCCTGAGTGGATTTAGGTACGATCATCCTCAGTGAAATAAGTCCCACAAAAAAAGAAACTTATGATATCACTTATCGAGGGAATGTAAAAATCGATCCCCATGAAATGAATCCCCAAACAGAACAGAGTCACGCTTTTAGAAAACACACTTATGCCTGCTTCAGGGGAAAGGTGAGGTGGGGTGACGCATAAAATTCGAGTTTGAAATGAGCACAGATACCCTTCCGAAAACCGAATATGGAATGGACACGACCTACTCCTTGCTCAATCAACTGGACTCACCAGACCCTGTTCATCGCACAAGTATCTATCCGACTAGTAAGCATCTTAAAAGCTAAGTCTTGATATCTCTGTGTAAGTGCATCAAGTGTGTGTAAAGTGGTCTAAAAACAGCAGGGAAAATCAGCTCAGACCCATTCTGAGGATACATTTCCAACACAAAGAAGAAACAAGCAGGGCAAAACAGAGAGAAATTCTTCCAAAATGCGTTCAGGGACTGGCATGCAACCAGGATTGACCACATCTACAGCCCCAGCGGCAGAAGACATAAGGCTGGACACTCTTGGGGCTGAGACGATTGGTGAGGTTGGGAAAGCAAATGCAGACCCTTGAAAGGAATCCTGCGTGCTCCCCATTCCATGGCTCCCAACTCTCCAGGTTCAACGCAATCTTCCGACAGCGAAAGCACTCATTGGAAACCCAGCGGATGCTACACCGTGGGATCGGGAAAGCTTTCTGAAACTCACCTCAGTTTTCATCTCCTGGTGCTCGTGTTCTCCATTCAGGCCCCCTTACTAACAATCTCCCCACTTGGAGACTCAGCGCCTTTCCATGCCTCTTTCGTACCGTCTGCAATTTGTCCGCAGGATGAACTGCAAGAGGGGGAACCAATGAGAGACTCGCTGGAGGTGTGTGCTCAGGCACATGTCACTCTCATTTCCCGTCACGAAGAAGAATTCACCAAAGGTTCAGCCTGCCACCCCGGATCGACAATAGGGCGTGAAGCCATCCAGCCGTGTTGCGTCCCACTCACAAAAAAGAGACTTGGGAAATGGAACTCAGGGGCCCTGCACTTCCCAAACCTGCAGAGTTCTAAACGATAACTATTGCCCCAAAATATATTGAGGTCAGCCTACGAAGAGGCGTTGAACGCAAGGCAGAATTGCCTGAAACATCCCTTTAAAAATCGCTACAGATCAACCGAATTACAATATAGAAGAGAGTTAAATATTTGAAAACACACTGATGCCTGCTTCAGGGCATTGGTGATGTGGGGTGATGCATAAAACAAGAGTTTGAAATTAGCACATAAACCGTTCCATAAACCAAGTAGGTAATCCTCAAGACCTACTTATTGCTCAATGATCTGTACTCAACCCACCCTATTCACCACAGAAGAGTATATCTGAGTTGTACAAATATTATAATGTATTTATTGATATCCCTGTGTAAGTGAATCACGTGAGTGTAAAGCGACATAACCACAGCAGTGAAAATCAGCTAAACCCCATTATAAACATACACATTTTCAGGCAAAACCCATACGCCCTTTTTGGCGAACCAAACAACCACGAAATGCAAATCAGCACTACAAAGTATTCTGACTTCTCATTAGTCAATAGTGCCATTTTGGAAAAGTGTAAAGCAGAAATGCAGCTCAGGCCATGGAGCAAAGGAAGCCTCTTTATCCTGATTGGGGGGATGTAAATAGTCAACGGCCACTCTGGAAAAGTGCATGCTGTTTCCTTAACCTTCCAGAAAAATAGAGCTACAGACCATATGGCTCTTCCAATCTTGGGCGTATATAGTGGTAATACCAAAAGTCGACAGGACACAGGCATCCCTACGTTTAATGCTGCTCTGCTTAAAATGCCTCAACTTGGGTACAACATACATGTCCTTGAAGGAAGAAATGGATAAAGAATTTGTGGTACTTATGTACAATGTAATATTCCTGAGCAATTAAATCAATGAAATAAGGCCAGTTGCAGCAACTCGTGGAGACTCACGTACGATCATTCTAAGTGACGTAAGTCAGACATTAGTAGAGACTTATCATAAGGTATCAATTATACGTGGTATCTAAAAATAGCTACACATGAACTCACTTACAAAACAGAAACCGAGTCACACATAAAGAAAACACATTTATGACTTCTAAAAGAGAAAGGTGTGGTGGGGGTGATGCATAAACCAGGAGGTTGGAATTAGCATAGATACGGTTCCATAAACAAAATACGTAATCAACAGGACCTGCTGAATAGCTCAAGTAGCTGGACTCAGCACACTGCTGTCACTGGAAAAGCGTATATAAGACTGTAAGAATCTGTAAAAGAATTGATTGGTGTCTCTCTTTAAGTGAATCAAGTGGATAGATGTAGTGCAGGAAGAATCATAGTATTGAAAATCAGCTCTACCCCATTATAAAATTAAATTAAAAGAACAAAAAAAGACAGTGAGAGAGAGAGAAATTCTTACAAAATGTGTTCAAGGGCTGTGATGCAACCTGGACTGACCACATCTAGACACACAGCTGGATGGGACCTAAGGCTCTACACTCGTGGGTCTGAGAGGCTTGCTGAGGATGGGACAGCAAATGCAGTACTTTTACAGTAACACTGCCTGGCCCCCATTCCATGGGTCCCATATCTCCAGGTGCAGAGGACCCTTCCTCCAGGTAAAACATGAATGGGACATCCAGAGGATGGTACACCGTCTGTTCGGGAAGAGTGAGGAAGCGGTATCGCTTTGCACCAGTCAGAATGGCCAACCTCACAAAGTGTAAAACCTGAAATGCAGGACAGGGTGTGGATAAAAGGGAACCCTGACAAGCTGATGGTGGGAATGTAAATTGCTAACAGCCACTCTGGAGAAGTGGGTAGTGATTCCTTAAAAATCTAAAAAGCAGAGCTTCAGAGCATATGGCACTTCCACTCCTGGGCCTGTATCTTGGAAAAAATGTAAATTGACAGTACCCAGGCACTCCAAAATTTATGCAGCCCTGTTTACAAGAGCCCCTACTTGGAAGTTACGTAAACGTCCTTGGAAGGAAGACTGGATAAAGAAATTATGGTAGATATGTACAGTGGAATATTACTCAGCCATGAAATGAATGAAATAAGGCCATTTGCAGCCACTCAGAAGGACGTAGATGCATTCATACTATGTGGCATAAATCAGACAATGATAAATATCATATGATATTACTTATCTGTGGAATCTACATATTGATACAAAGGTACTATCTTACAACACAGAAACAGAGTCCCAGGCTTAGAACACAAACTTATGGTTACCAAACTGGAAAGGTGTGTTGGAGGCACAAATCATGAGGTTGGAGTTAGTATATACATATTTACAGAGAGAAAACTTGTCATCAAACTGGATCTGCTGTAGAGCACTTGGAACTCTTCTCAACACCCTTTAGTAACCTCAATGGGAAAATAATTCCAAAGAGAATGTATAGTCATCTCTGTATAAATGAATCATGTTGGTGTATATCAAAAATGAACACAACATGGTAAATCAACTATACCCCATTATAAATTTAAAATTAAATTATAGAAAAGAAAAATGATCACTAAATCCATTTAGTCACGGTGGACGTGCTAGTGTCACATCCTTGGACACAGACACAATTTGATCCCAAGGCTGGACTGTTGTGGGCCTGAGGACCTCGGAAGGATACGCCAGCTAATTCACCCCCCTTGAACATGTAGTACTTGGTCCCCTCTGCATGGGATCACAATCTCCAGATCGAAGTGTGCCCTCATACTACTAAACCAACCCTCTGACACCCAAAGGATGGTGGGCTCTCTGGGCTGCATGACATTTGGAAAATCACCTGGTCTCAACATACCCTGGTGTTTGGGTTCCGACCTTCTGACTCCTTCGTTAGGGTCATCAGACTCTACACGACAGCCCCCTCAACAGGTGACTCTGCAGGGGTTTATGCTTGTTCGGGGGCTGAAGGGGAAGGGGATAGGAGGAATGGGACGGAAGCCCTTACATGTTTGGTCAGGCACATCCCGCTCTAAGTTAAAACCCAGGAACAGGACTTTCCCTACAGCTAAGGTTGTGTCAGTAACCAGAGAGGGACAGGAGAAATCCTGCCACCTTCTCTTTCCCATAACAACAATTCTAAACCTGGACCTTATAGGCACTTCATATTCACAATGCCTGGGAAGCTGTAAGTGACAACAGCCCTCAAAAAATGTCTTGGTGGGCTTCCCTGGTGGGACAGTGGTTGAGAGTCCTCCTACCGATGCAGGGGACATGGGTTCGTGCCCCTGTTCGGGAGGATCCCACACGCCATGGACCAGCTGGGCCCGTGAGCCATGGCCGCTGAATCTGTGCATCCGGAGCCCGTGCATCCTGAGCCTGTGCTCTGCAGTAGCAGAGGCCATGGCAGTGAGAGACCCGTGTACCACACACAAAAAAAATGTCTTGGGGTAGATAATCGAAATAGACTTCAAAACAAGGCAACCTTTCAATAACCCTTTTTCAAGGGGTACATTTTACTCACACTGTTCAAAAAAAAGCACACATGAAGATTCTCACCATTGCTTTATGTCAGACAAATGCAAATCAGATGTACAAAGAAGTGTCACCTAGAACCACTCAGAATAGCCATCCTCACAATGTCTAGAAACAAGAAATGCTTCAGAAGGTGTGGAAAAAAGAGAAACCTACTACATATTATTCGTATATTTTAATCTGCTTTGGGTCCCCGTTGCTGCATGCGGCTTTTCTATAGTTGCAGCAAGCGGGGGCTACTCATCGTTGTGGTACGCAGCCTTCTCTTTGCGGTGGCTTCTCTTGTTGTGGAGCACAGGCTCTAGGCACACAGGCTTCAGTAGTTGTGGCACGTGAGCTCAGTAGTTGTGGCTCATGGGCTCTAGAGCGCAGACTCAGTAGTTGTGGCACACAGGCTTAGGTGCTCTGCAGCGTGTGGGATCTTCCTGGGTCAGGGTTCAAACCTGTGTCCCCTGCACTGGTAGGCAGATTCTTAACTACTGTGCCACAAATACTTCACTATTGGTGGCAATGCCAATTGGCAACAGCCACTATGGAGCACAGACTGGAGGTTACCAGAGTAAGGGGAGGCGGGAGGGATAAATTGGGATTGACATATACACACCACTATATATATATATATATATATATATATATATTTTTTTTTTTGCGGTACGCGGGCCTCTCACTGCTGTGGCCTCTCCCGTTGCGGAGCACAGGCTCCGGACGCGCAGGCTCAGCGGCCATGGCTCACGGGCCCGGCCGCTCCACGGCATGTGGGATCTTCCCAGACCAGGACACGAACCCGTGTCCCCTGCATCGGCAGGCGGACTCTCAACCACTGCGCCACCAAGGAAGCCCACCACTATATATTTTAAAAATAACAAATACGGGCCTACTGTATAGCACTTGAGGAACTCTACACAATACTCTGTAATGACCTGTGTGGGAAAGGAATCCAAAAAGGATTGGATATATGTATAACTGCTTCACTCTGCTGTGTAGCAGAAAGTAACACAACATTGTAAATCAACTATACTCCAAAGAAATTGAAATGAAATGAAAGAAAATAAAATAAAATAGAGTTACCAGATGATCCAGCAAGTTTACTCCTGTGTGCATATCTGAAGGAAAGCATAAATCGAAAAGACACATCTTCCCCAATGTTCACTGCAACACTCTTTACAATAGTGAAGACATGGAAGCAACCAAAATGTCCATCAACATACGAATATAGGTAAAGAATATGTGATACATATATATAATGGAATATGACTCAGCCATAAAATAGAAGAAAATAGGGGCTTCCCTGGTGGTGCAGTGGTTGAGAGTCTGCCTGCTGATGCAGGGGACACGGGTTCATGCCCCGGTCTGGGAAGATCCCACATGCCATGGGGCGACTAGGCCCGTGAGCCATGGCCGCCGAACCTGCGCGTCCGGAGCCTGTGTATCCTGAGCCTGTGCTCCGCAATGGGAGAGGCCACAACAGTGAGAGGCCTGTGTACCGCAAAAGGAAAAAAAAATAGAAGAAAATAATGTCAATTGCAGTAACATGGATGGACCTAGAGATGATTGTACTAAGTGAAGTGAGTCAGACAGAGTAAGACAAATATTGTATGATATCACTTCTAGGTGGAAACTAAAAATTGATACAAATGAACTAACTTACAAAACAGAGGCAGACTCACAGACTTGGAAAACAAACTTATGGTTACCAAAGGGGAAAGGTGGGGGGAGGGGTAAATCAAGAACTTGGGGTAAACATATGAATACTACTCTATATAATATAGGTAAGCAACAAGGACCTACTGTATAGCACAGGCAACTCTACTCAATATTCTGGGAATATCTTTATCAGAAAAGACTCTGAAAAAGAATGAATATATGCATATGTGTAACTGAATCACTTTCTGTGCAGCTGAAATGAACACAACATTGTAAATCAACTATACTCCAATAAAATTTAAATTACAAAATAAAGAAAATCACCTCATTTCAAAAGAAAAAAAGAATTCCCATATATTTTTATGGCTTGATAGCTTACTTTCTTAGTGCTCAATATTATCCCATTCCCAGTATATATTAATACTATATCATTTCATTCACCTATTGGAGGACACCTTAGTTTCATTCACATTTTGGCAATATTGAATTAGGTGCTATAAATATCCATATGCAGGTTTTCATCTGGAAGTATGTTTTAAACTACTTTCAGTTAATATCCATGAGAACACTTGCTGGATTGTACAGTAATGGAATGTTCAATATTATAGCAAGTGTCAATCAGACTACCAAAGTAGCTGCATTATTTTTCATTTCCACCAATAACAAATGTCATTTCCTAATGTTCCACATCCGCTACAGAATTTGTCCTTGTCATTGTACACATTTTAGCCATTCTAAGTGTTACATAGTGGTATGTAATTGTATTTTTAATTTGCTTTTTTATGGCAGCATGTAATCTGGATTATTCTTCTGTATACTTATATGCATGGTGTCTATTTTCTTTGGTGAGGTGCCCATAAAGTATAATGGTCCACATTTTATTTAGGCTGCTTTCATTTTTTTCTAACCAATCTGTACTGTTTTATTTCTTTTTATGCCTTATTGCATTAGTAAGGACTTGGAGTAAAATATGGAAAAGGAGTCATGAAAGGGGACATCCTTGTTTTTACCTGAACTTAGTGACAAAGCTTCATGTTTTTAACCATTAATCATGAGGTAAGATCAAAGTTTCCTGTAGATCTTTATTATCAACTTGAGAAACTTCCAGTCTATTTCTTTAACTAAGAGTTTTTATGAAGAATGGGTTTTAGGCTTTTTCAAAGGTCTTCTGAATCTAGTGATATGTTAATGATTGTCTTTAGGGTGTTGATATGATGAATATAATTATTTGATTTCAGAATGTTGAACAAGCCTTGCATAACTGGGATTATTCCTTCTCATTCATGATATAAAATTCTCTCAAAATATTGTTGGATTTGATTTGTTAATATTTTGTTGACGATTTTTGCATTGATGGTCCTGAGAGATATTGGTCAATTTTCTTTACTATTCATATGTTTCTCTAAGTTTGGATGTTATGGATTTAGTGTGAGACATTAATTTGGGGAGATTCTCAGTCATTTAAAAAAATTCTTTCTGTTCTTTGTTACCTTTATTTTCCTCCTGCTATATCCATTATGTATAGGTCACAGCATTTTCACTGTTTCACAATTATTGATTACTCTGTTCTGCTGATTTCTTTCCTGCCCATTTTTTCTTTTGAGATTTAAAGGTTTCTCTTGATATGTCTTCAAGCTCACAGATATTACTCCTCAGCCAGCCCCTTCACTGCTAAAACAAAATACGAGAGACTTGGTATTTTATAAACAACAGAATATTTTTGTTTTCTCATAATTGCTGAGGCTGAAAAGTTCAAGAACTAGTTACCAGGGGCTTCCCTGGTGGCACAGTGGTTAAGAATCTCCATACCAATAAAGGGGACACAGGTTTGAGCCCTGTCTGGGAAGATCCCACATGCCATGGAACAACTAAGCCCGTGCACTACAACTACTGAGCCTGCACTCTAGAGCCTGCAAGCAATAACTATTGAGCCTGAATGACACAATTACGAAGCCCATGCACCTAGAGTCCATACTCCACAACAAGAGAAACCACTGCAAGGAGAAACCCGTGCGCCGCAACGATGAGTAACCCCTGTGTGACACAACTAGAGAAACCTTGTGCAGCAACGAAGACCCAATGCAACAAAAAATAAATAAAATTAAATCTTTTGACTTCTGAGATGACTCACTCACATGGTTGTAAGTAAGAGGCCTCAGTTCCTTGACACATGGATCTCTCCTTAGGGCTGCTTGAGTGTCCTCATGACATGGAAGCTGGATTACCCCAGGATGAGTGATCTAGCAGAAACCAAAGCAGAAGCTGCAATGCCTTTGAT
This sequence comes from Kogia breviceps, assembly GCF_026419965.1. Lineage (NCBI taxonomy): Eukaryota > Metazoa > Chordata > Mammalia > Artiodactyla > Physeteridae > Kogia > Kogia breviceps. Next base: position 93,385 of record NW_026711635.1, on the reverse strand, counting down.
AAACTTGGAAACTGCACTTTGTCATTTCTGCAATTTCTTATTAGTTAAACAGTGAGCTTTTTTCAAGTGTGAGGAGACACACAGGTAGATGAAGACTGGGAGATAATTAGGGGATAATTAGGGCCATCTTGGAGGCTGGCTACCAAAGTGGCTGACTAGACGAAGACTGAATTTTGTTTTCTTCACGTCTGGGGAGAAAATGGTCAGTGAATCCCATTGGTGGTCTTTGAGATGTACCAAAGCTACCTCTTGCTCTCACCCCCAGCCGTGTGGCTGACAGGATCTTGCTGCTCCGGCCATGTGTCAGGCCTGTGCCTCTGAGGTGAGAGAGCCAAGTTCAGGACATTTATCTACCAGAGACCTCCAGCACCTTATAATATCAAACGATGAAAACTCTCCCAGAGATATCCGTCTCCATGCTGAGACCTGGCTCCAGTCAGAGACCAGCAAGATATGGTGCCGGACATCCCATGCCAAACAACTAGCAAGACAGGAATGCAGGCCCACCCATTAGCAAAGGGGCTGACTAAAATCATAATAAGGCCACAGACACCCCAAAACACACCACCGGATGCAGAATTGCCCACCAGAAGGACAAGATCCAGACATACCCACCAGAACACAGGCACCAGTCCCCTCCACCAGAAAGCCTGCACAACCCACTGAACCAACCTTAGTCACTGGAGGCAGACACCAAAACAATGGGAATTACGAATCTGCAGCCTGCAAAAAGGTGACCCCAAACACAGTCCCCAAAGCCAAATGAGAAGACAGAGAAACACACAGCAGATGAAGGAGCAAGGTAAAAACTCACCGGACCAAACAAATGTAGAGAAAACAGGCAGTCTACCTGAAAAAGAATTCAGAGTAATGATAGTAAAGATGATCCCAAATCTTGGAACTGGAATGGAGAATATACAAGAAACATTTCACAAGGACCTAGAAGAACTAAAGAGCAAACAAACAATGATGAACAACACAATAAATGGAATTTAAAATTCTCAAGAAGGAAACAATAGCAGAATAACTGAGGCAGAAGAATGGATAAATGACCTGGAAGATAAAATAGTGGAAATAACTACTGCAGAGCAGAATAAAGAAAAAAGAATGAAAAGAATTGAGGACAATCTGAGACACTTCTGGGACCACATTAAACACACCAACATTCGAATATCAGGGTCCCAGAAGTAGAAGAGAAAAAGAAAGAGACTGAGAAAATATTTGAAGAGATTTTTGTTGAAAAGTTCCCTAATATGGGAAAGGGAATCATTAATCAAGTCCGGGAAGTGCAGAGAGTCCCATACAAGATAAACCCAAGGAGAAACATGCCAAAACATATATTAATCAAACTATCAAAAATTAAATAACAAAGAAAAAATATTAAAAGCAGCAAGGGAAAAACAACAAATAACATACAAGGGAATCCCCGTAAGGTTAACAGATGATCTTTCAGCAGAAACTCTGCAAGCCAGAAGGGACTGGCAGGACATATTTAAAGTGATGAAAGGGGAAAAGCTACAACCAAGATTACTCGAACCAGCAAAGATCTCATTCAGATTTGACAGAGAAATTAAAATCTTTACAGACAAGCAAAAACTAAGAGAATTTAGCACCACCAAACCAGCTTTACAAGAAATGCTAAAGGAAATTCTCTAGGCAGGAAACACAAGAGAAGGAAAAGACCTACAATAACAAACCCAAGACAATTAAGAAAATGGTCATAAGAACATACATATCAATAATTACCTTAAATGTAAATGGATTAAATGCTCCAACCAAAAGACATAGACTGGCTGAATGGATCCAAAAACATAACTGGTATATATGTGGTCTACAAGAGACCCACTTGAGACCTGGGGACACATGCAGACTGAAAGTTAGGGGATGGAATAAGATAATCCATGCAAATGGAAATCAAAAGAAAGCTAGAGTAGCAATTCTCATATCCGACAAAAAAGACTTTAAAATAAAGACTATTACAGGAAACAAAGAAGGACACTACATATCATCAAGGGATCAATCCAAGAAAAAGATATAACAATTCTATATACTTATGCACCCAACATAGGAGCAACTTAATACATAAGGCAAATGCTAACAGCCATAAAAGGGGAAATCGACAGTAACACAATCATAGTAGGGGACTTTAGCACCCCTCTTTCACCAATGAACAGATCATCCAAAATGAAAATAAATAAAGAAACACAAGCTTTAAAATGATACATTAAACAAGATGGACTTAATTGATACTCACAGGACATTCCATCCAAAAACAACAGAATACACTTTTTCTCAAGGGCTCGTGGAACATTCTCCAGGATAGATCATATCTTGGGTCACAAATCAAGCCTTGGTAAATTTAAGAAAATTGAAATCATTATCAAGTATCTTTTCCAACCACAATGCTATCAGACTAGATATCAATTACAGGAAAAAAAATCTGTAAAAAATACAAACACATGGACGCTAAAAAATACTCTACTTAATAACCAAGGCATCACTGATGAAATGAAAGAGGAAATTTAAAAATACCTAGAAACAAATGACAATGAAAACATGAAGACCCAAAACCTATGGGATGCAGCAAAAGGAGTTCTAAGAGGGAAGTTTATAGCAATAAAATCCTACCTCAAGAAACAAGAAACATCTCAAATAAACAAGCTAACCTTACACCTAAAGCAATTAGAGAAAGAAAGAAAAAAAAAAAAACAAAGTCAGCAGAGGAAAGAAATCATAAAGATCATATCAGAAATAAATGAAAAATAAATGAAGGAAACAACAGCAAAGATCAAACAAACTAAAAGCTGGTTCCCTGAGAAGATAGACAAAATTGATAAACCATTAGCCAGACTCATCAAGAAAAGAAGGGACAGGACTCAAATCAATAGAATTACAAATGAAAAAGGAGAAGTAACAACTGACACTGCAGAAATACAAAGGATCATGAGAGATTACTGCAAGCAACTATAGGCCAATAAAATGGACAACCTGGAAGAAATGGACAAATTCTTAGAAAAGCACAGCCTTCCAAGACTGAACCAGGAAGAAATAGAAACTATAAACAAACCAATCCCAAGCACTGAAATTGAGACTGTGATTATAAATATTCCAACAAACAAAAGCCCAGGACCAGATGGCTTCACATGCAAATTCCATCAAACATTTAGAGAAGAGTTAACACCTATCCTTCTCAAACTCTTCCAAAATAGAGCAGAGGGAGGATCTCTCCCAAACTTATTCTATGAGACCACCATCTCCCTGATACCAAAACCAGACAAAGATGTCACAAAGAAAGAAAACTACAGGTCAATATCACTGATTAACATAGATGGAAAAATCCACACCAAAATACTAGCAAACAGAAATCAACAGAGCATTAAAAGGATCATACACCAAGATCAAGTGGGGTTTATCCAAGGGATGCAAGGATTCTTCAATATATGCAAATCAATGTGATACACCATACTAAAAAACTGAAGGATAAAAACCATATGATCATCTCAATAGATGCAGAAAATTCTTCTGACAATATTAAATAACCATTTATGATTTTTTAAAAACCCAAGAAAGTAGGCATAGAGGGAACTTTCCTTAACATAATAAAAGCCATATATGACAAACCCACAGCCAACATCATTCTCAATGGTGAAAAAGTGAAACCATTTCCACCAATATTAGAAGCAAGACAAGGTTGCCCACTCTCACCACTATGATTCAACACACTTCTGGAATTTTTAGCTACAGCAACCAGAGAAGAAAAGGAAATAAAAGGAATCCAAATCAGAAAATAAGAAGTTAAGCTCTCACTGTTTGCAGATGACATGATACTATACATAGAGAATCCTAAAGATGCTACCAGAAACCTACTAGACTTAATCAATCAATCTGGTAAGGTTGCAGCATACAAAATTAACGTACACATATCTCTTTCATTCCTATACACTAAAATGAAAAATCTGAAAGAGAAATTAGGGAAACACTCCCATTTACCACTGCAACAAAAAGAATAAAATACCTAGGAATAAACCTACCTAAGGAGACAAAAGACGTTTACTCAACAAACTATAAGACACTGAGGAAAGAAATCAAAGATGACACAAACAGATAGAGAGATATACCATGTTCTTGGATTGGAAGAATCAACATAGTGAAAATGACTATACTACCCAAAGCAACCTACAGATTCAATGCAATCCATATCAAAGTACCAATGGCATTTTTCAGACAACTGGAACAAAAAAAATTCACAATTTGTATGGAAACACAAAAGACTCTGAACAGCCAAAGCAATCTTGAGAAGAAGAACAGAGCTAGAAAAATCAGGCTCCCTGACGTCAGACAATACTACAAAGCTACAGTAGTCAAGACAGTATGGTAGTGGCACAAAAACAGAAATATAGATCAATGGAACAGGAGAGAAAACCCAGAGATAAACCTATGCACATATGGTCACTTTAGTTTTGATAAAGGAGACAAGAATATACAATGGAGAAATCATGGCCTCTTCAGTAAGTGGTGCTGGGCAAACTGGACATCTACAGGTAAAAGAATGAAATTAGAAGACTCCCTAACACCATACACAAAAATAAATTCAAAATGGATTAAAGACCTAAATGTAAGCCCAGACACTATAAAACTCTTAGAGGAAAAAACATAGGCAGAACACTCTATGACATCAATCACAGCAAGATCCTTTTTGACCCACCTCCTAGAGAAATGGAAATAAAAACAAAAATAAACAAATGAGACCTAATGAGACTTAAAAGCTTTTGCACAACAAAGGAAAACGTAAACAAGATGAAAAGACAACCCTCAGAATGAGAGAAAATATTTTCCAATGAAGCAACTGACAAAGGATTAATCTCCAAACTTTACAAGCAGCCCGTGCAGATCAATATCAAAAAAACAAACAACCCAATCCATAAATGGGCAGAAGACCTAAATAGACATTTCTCCAAAGAAGTTATACAGATTGCCAACAAACACATGAAAGAATGCTCAACATCACTGATCATCAGAGAAATGCAAATCAAAATTACAATGAGGTATCACCACACACAGGTAAGAATGGTCATCATCCAAAAATCTAGAAACAATAAATGCTGCAGAGGTGTGGAGAAAATAGAACCCTCTTGCCCCGTTGGTGGGAGTGTAAATTGATACACCCACTCTCAAGAATAGTATGGAGGTTCTTTAAAAACCTAAAAATAGAACTACCATATGATACAGCAATCCCAGTACTGGGCATACACCTAGAGAATACCATCATTCAAAAAGAGTCATGTTCCATAATGTTCATTGGAGCTCTATTTGCAATAGCCAGCACATGGAAGCAATCTAAGTGTCCATCAACTGATGAATGGATCAAGAAGATGTTGCACATCTTCAATATAAAATGGAATATTACTCAGCCATAAAAAGAAATGTAATTGAGTTATTTGTACTGAGGTGGATGGACCTAGAGTCTGTCATACAGAGTGCAGTAAGTCAGAAAGAGAAAAACAAATACTGTATGCTAACACATATATATGGAATCTAAAAAAAAAAGAAAGAAAATGGTTGGGAAGAACCTAGGGGCAGGACAGGAATAAAGACGCAGACATAGAGAATGGACTTGAGGACATGGGGAGGGGGAAGGGTAAGCCTTGACGAAGTGAGAGAGTGACATGGACTTATATATACTACCAAATGTAAAACAGATAACTAGTAGGAAACAGCTGCATAGCACAGGGAGATCAGCTCAGTACTTTGTGACCACTTAGACGGTGGGATACGGAGGGTGGGAGGGAGACGCAAGAGGGAGGAGATAAGGGGATATATGTATATGTAGAGCTTGTTCACTTTGTTATAAAGCAGAAACTAACACACCACTGTAAAGCAATTATAGTCCAATAAAGATGATAAAAATAAATAAATAATTTATGCCCCCCCCAAATTAAATATTTTTAAATAAATAAATAAATAAGAGCACTCAATAACATGGTAACTCTAAACCTAAGTGTTTTCAGTACTATAGTAACTGTAAACGGATTAATATCTCCTATTAAAGTATAATTTTTATATTATGTGCAACTACATTTTTTTCACAATATACAGGTAAAATAAAAGAATTACATTAGAAAGGAGAAAACATTCCATGTATTTTAAAACAATAAAACAATAAGCATATATCATGCCTATAATAAGAATATAATAAGCATATAATAAGCATATATAATATATAAGCATATAATATCATGCTTATAATAAGCATATAATAAGCATCTTAGATAGTCTTTTTTTGTGTGTGGTAGGCGGGCCTCTTACTGTTGTGGCCTCTCCCGTTGCGGAGCACAGGCTCCGGACGCGCAGGCTCAGCGGCCATGGCTCACGGGCCCAGCCGCTCCATGGCATGTGGGATCCTCCCAGACCAGGGCATGAACCCGTGTCTCAGGCATCGGCAGGCAGACTCGCAACCACTGCGTTACCAGGGAAGCCCAATAAAGTAGTCTTTAAGTTCAGAACAATTTGTCATTATTGTAATTAGCATTATTATCCCAATTTCTTAAAAATATTTCAATACTTTTTCTATTTGAAAAACTGTTTTAATATTGTTTTCTTCACTCTTTTGTGGTCTAATACATGGTAAGTATTTAGTTGCTAAAATTACGTTAAAATATATGTTGGTTTTTTACAGCCAAACAAAACTGAATCAAGAAGAAATAGATAACTTGAACATACTGATCACTAAAAGCAAAATAGAATCTGTAATTTTAAAAAACTCCTTACCAACAAAAGTCCAGGATCAGATGATTTCACAGACAAATTCTACCAAATATACAAAAAAGAACTTACACTAATTCTTCTCAAACTCTTCAAAACGATTGAAGAGTAAGGGATACTTCCAAAGACATTCTATGAAGCCATCATCACCTTGATATCAAAAACAGGTGGGGTGACTTCTCTGGTGGCACAGTGGTTAAGAATCCATCTGCCAATGCAGGGGACATCGGTTCGAGCCCTGGTCTGGGAAGATCCCACATGCCATGGGACAACTAAGCCTGTGTGCCACAACGACTGTGCCTGCACTCTACATCCCATGAGCCACAATTACTGAGATTGATAGCCACAACTGCTGAAGCCTGCACACCTAGAGCCCATGCTCTGCAAAAAAAGAAGCCACCGAAATGAACAGCCTGCACACCACAATGAAGAGTAGCCCCTGCTCACCACAACTAGAGAGAGCCCGTGCACAGCAACGAACACCCAATGCATCCAAAAATAAAGAAAGAAATTGACTAAAACAAACAAACAAAAAACAGATGAGGACTTTTCTGGTGGTCCAGCAGTTAAGATTTCACCTTCCAGTGCAGGGGGTGTGAGTACAATCCCTGGTGGTGGAGCTGAGATCCCACATGCCTCACAAACAACAAACCAAAACAAAACAGTAGCAATATTGGAACAAATTCAATAAAGACTTTCCAAAAAAAAGCACAGAGAAAGACACTATCAAAAAAGAAAATTGCAGGCCAATATCTTCGATAAATTTAGATGCAAAAATTCTCATCTGAATATTAGAAAACTGAATCTGACAACACATAAGAGGATCATACACCATGACCAAATTTGATTCACCCCAGTGTCACAAAGTTGTTTCAACATAGGCAAATCAATCAACATGATACACCCCATCAACAAAGGAAAAAAACAAAAAAAAGATCATCTCAATAGATGCCGAAAAAGCATTTGAAAAACTTCAGTATCCATTCATCATAAAAACACTCACCAAAGTGGGTATAGAGGAAACATATCTCAACATAATAGAAGCTATTTATGACAAGCCCACAGGCAATATAATACTCAATGTTCCTAAGGTGAAAGCCTTCCCGCTAAAATCCGGAACAAGACAAGGATTCCCACTCTCACCTCTTCTCTTCAACATAGTACTGGAAGTCCTAGCCACAACAATCAGACAGAAAAAAGAAAAAACTCTAACCAAATTGGAAGGGAAGAGGTAAATTTGTCATCATTTGCAGATGACATGATAATATATATAAAGGAAATCCTAAAAATTCCACCCAAAACCTACTAGAATTGATAAACAAATATAGCAAAGTAGCAGGATACAAGATTAACATACATAAATTGGTTGCATTTCTTGTTTTTCTTTTTTGTTAATTTATTTTGGCTGCATTGGATCTTCATTGCTGTGCACAGGTTTTTGCTAGTTGTGGCCACTGGGGACTAGTCTTCATTGTGGTGCACAGGCTTCTCATTGCAGTGGCTTCTCTTGTTGCAGAGCATGGGCTCTAGGCATGCGGGCATAAGTAGTTGTGACACACGGGCTCAGTATTTGTGGCTCACGGGCTCTAGTGTGCAGGCTAAGTAGCTGTGGCACACAGGTTTAGTTTCTCCACGGCATGTGAGATCTTCCTGCACCAGGGCTCAAACCCATGTCCCCTGTATTTGCAGGCAGATTCTCAACCATGGAGACACCAGGGAAGTCCCTGGTTGCATTTCTTTACACTAACAATGAAATATCAGAAAGGAAATGTGAACAAACAATCCCTTTTTTAAATGGCATCAAAAAAAATAAAAGACTTACGAATAAAACTCTCATCAAGGAGGTGAAAGATTTATATGCTGAAAACTACAAAACATTAGTAAAGGAAACTGAAGATGATTCAAAGAAATGGAAAGACATCCCATGCTCTTGGATGGGAAGAATTAATACTGTTAAAATGGCTATATTACCCAAAGCAATCTACAGATTTAATGTGATCCCTATCAAAATACCCATGACATTTCCCCCAGAACTAGAATAATCCTAAAATATATCTGGAACCATAAAAAGTCAGAACTGTCAACACAATCCTGAGGAAAAAGAACAAAGCAGGAGGCATAACCCTCCTAAATTTCAGACAATACTACAAAGTTAAAGTAATCAAAGCCGCATGGTATTGCCACAGAAATAGATACATGGATCAATGGAATGGAATAGAGATCCCAGAAATAAACCCACACACCTATGGTCAATTAACCTTCGACAAAGGAGGCAAGAATATACAGTGGAGAAAAGATAGTCTCTTCAGCAAGTGGTGTTTTGAAAGTTGGACAGCCATATGCAAATCAGTGAAGTCAGAACATACCCTCACAGCATACACAAAAATCAACTCCAAACGGCTTATATGCTTAAATATAAGATAAGACACCTTCAAACTCCTAGAAGAGAACATAAGCAAAACATTCTCTGACGTAAATCATACCACAGTTTTCCTAGGTAGTTCTCCCGAGGCAGCAGAAATACAGTGTCACCTACATACAAACTTTCAAGTTGAAAACTTTCAAAGATGCAAACGTCCATTCGCGTGTCAAATCATGTAAGTTAGTTTGTGTATCTGGCATACATTGTCACGTGCATGCATCCTCTATAAGTGGTTGTGCTTTTGTGTGCTTTACAGTACTGTATTATAGAGTACAGTAGTACAGTACCTTTATTTCAAGGCCAAGATGTCTGGAGGCAAGTGTAAAAGCAGTGGTGATGTAGCTGGTACTGTTAAGAAGCGCCAAGCGATAATGATGGAAAGAAAAGTGAAAGTAATTGAGAGAGTGGATCGAGGCAAAAAGATGTTAGACATCGCTCATTCTTATAACATGAATCATTCAATCACTGGCACAAATCTAAAGACCAAGGACAAGATCTTGGAACATGTGAAGTCTGCTGTGCTGACGATGTTGACAAAATATCGAAGAAGCATGGAAAAGTGGTGGAGGAGATGGAGAAACTTCTCAGTGTGCAGATGCAAGACCAACATCAGCGCTGAGTCCTGCTCAGCTTAATGCTGATTCAAGAGAAAGCTAAAGGCCTTTATGAAGACTTGAAGAAACACGGAAAAGAATCAGAGGGCACATCTTTTAATGTCAGCCATGGCTGGTTTCATCGGTTCAAGGCTAGAGCCAAATTTCACAATGTAAAAGTAAGTGGAGAGGCAGCAAGTGCATATAGGGTAGATGTCCAGGAACTTCCGGAAACACTTTAAGAAATGATTGATGATGGTGTGTATTTACCCGACCAGGTTTTTAATGTGGATGAGACACAACTGTACTGGAAGATGCCAGACCAAAATTACATCAGTAAGGAGGAAAAGTTGATGCCGGGCTGTAAAACAGCAAAGGATAGGCTAACTGTTGTTTCGTGGCAATGCTTCTGGTGAATTGAAGCTGAAGCCTCTCTTAGTTTATCATTCAGAGAACCCAAGAACCCTTAAAAACATAGCCAAGGGCTCTCTTCCTGTTGTGTGGAAGCATAACCCTAAATCCTGGATTGCACAGGCCACGTTCCAGGACTGCTTTTACCACCACTTTATCCCAGATGTAGAGAAATATCGCTTGGAGAAGGACATTCCAGCAAAACATTCTTTTGCTGCTCAACAATGCTCTGGGCCATCCCCCATCCACGAATGACTTTCATCTCAACGTCAAAGTAGTGCATCTGCCACCGAATACTACATTGCTCATTCAACCTATGGACCAGGGAGTTAAAGTGACTTTCAAGAAATATTACTTATGTCCCACTTTTTGTCAGGCAGTGAAGGTAAGTGACAAATCAGGAACAACCTAGGGACAACTTTGGAAGGACTATAACATCCACAAGACCATAAAAAACACTGACTTTGCACGGTGTGAGGGTATGGTGGGCACCGTGGATGGAGTTTGGAAGAAACTTTGCCCACAGTTTGTTCGTGATTTTTGTGGATTTGAGAAGGTAGATCAGAAGTCTGAAGAGGTCTTCAGCAACGTAGTGACCCACAGAGAGAAGCTGCAGCTAGATCTGCAAGAGGACGACTTCATTGAACTCCTTGCTGTGCAACATGAGGAGCTTGCTGATGGAATTGGAGGTCCAGAGAAAGGATGAAGAGGGACAGGAGGAAGACGAGGTAACAGAAGAACTGAAGAGATTCACGACACAGAGAATGGCAACGGAATCTTCTTTATTTGAGGAAGCACTGTTCGTTTTTGAGGTATAGGACCCGAACCTAGAATGGTACCCAAAGGTGGCAACCATTCAGAATGCAATCCAGTGCTACGCTACCTTGTCACCTATGATGAGAAAAAAGGAACTACTACCCAGACATCAATGGATCATTTTTTCAAGAGGGTAGATAGAATGAAATCCAGCAAGGAACCAGAACCTCTGCCATCAATGTCAGGCGTGAGTGAAATGGCAGCTTGCCCTCTGTCTCCTACTGCTGATAATCCTCCACCTCTACCTTCTCCCACCTCCTCTGCCTCCTCCAGTCAGTAACTCTTCTTGCCTCTTCCCTCCATGCCAGCCCCAGTATCAAAGCTGTCGTACTGTACTACTGTACTTTTCTACTTACTGTACTATCAGATTAAAAACATTTTCTTTATTTTTGTGTTTGTTTTTTATGTATTGTTTGCATGGAAAGTATTATAAACATATTACGGTACAATACCATAGAGCCGACTGTGTAAGTTGGGTACCTAGGCTAACTTTGTGGGACTTACAAACAAATTGGACTTACAAACGCACTCTTGGAACAGAACTTGTTCATATGGAGGAGACTTACTGTAAAATCAAAAAAGAAACAAGAACTAACCAAACTTATAAGCTGTTGCACAGCAAAGGAAACCATAATCAAAATGAAAATACACCCTATGGACTGGGAGAAAATATTAGCAAATGATGAGACTGACAAGGGCTTAATTTCCAAACTATACAAACAGCTCATACGACTCAACAACAAAATAACAAATAACTCAGTGGAAAAATGGGTAGAAGACCTAAATAAACATTTCTCCAAAGAAGACATAAGTAGAGCCAACAGGCACATGAAAAGATGCTCATCATCACTAATGATTAGAGAAATGCAAATCCAAATTACAATGAGGTATCACTTCACACAGATCAGAATGGCCATCATTAAAAAAATCTACAATTAACAAATGCTGGAGGGGATATGGAGAAAAAGGAACCCTTCTACACTGTTGGTGGCCATGTAAGTAGGTGCACCCACTATGGAAAACGGTATGGAGGTTCCTCAAAAATGCTATAAAGAGAGTTGCCATATGATCTAGCAATCTCACTTGTGGACATATATCCAGACAAAACTATAATTCAAAAAGACACATGAAACCCTATGTTCATAGCAGCACTATTTATAATAGCCAAGACTTGGAAACAACCTAAATGCTCATTGAAAAATGAATGTATAAAGAAGGTGTGGCATACATATACAACAGATATTACTCAGACATAAAAAGAATGAAATAATGGCATTTGCAGCAACATGGATGGACCTAGAGATAATGATACTAAGTGAAGTAAGTCAGAAACAGAAAGACAAGTAGCATATAATATCACTTATATGTGGGATCGAAAACAGGACACAAATGAATATGTCAGTGAAACAGAAACAAACACACAGATACAGAAAACAGAGTTGTGGTTGCCAAGGAGAGAGCGAAGGAAAGATTGGGAGTTTTGGAATAGCAGAAGCAAACTATTCTACATAGGATGGACAACCCACAAAGACCTACTACTGTATAGCAGAGGAAACTATATTCAATATCCTGTGTTAAACCATAATGGAAAAGAATATATATATTAATTATATGTATATATAATTAATTATAATTAATTAATTATACAGAAATTAATACAACAATGTATAAAGGCTGCAGAGGGGGTGGAGAAAAGGGAACCCTCCTGCACTGTTGGTGGGAATGTAAACTGATACAGTCACTATGGAGAACAGTATGGAGGTTCCTTAAAAGCTAAAAATAGAACTATCATATGACCCAGCAATCCCACTACTGGGCATATACCTGGAGAAAACCATAATTCAAGAAGATACATGGGGCTTCCCTGGTGGCGCAGTGGTTGAGAATCCACCTGCCGATGCAGGGGACACGGCTTCGTGCCCCGGTCCGGGAAGATCCCACATGCCGCAGAGCGGCTGGGCCCGTGAGCCATGGCCGCTGAGCCTGCGCGTCCGGAGCCTGCGCTCTGCAATGGGAGAGGCCACAACAGTGAGAGGCCCGCGTACCACACACACAAAAAAAAAGATACATGTACCACAATGTTCACTGTAGCACTGTTTACAATAGCCAGGATATAGAAGCAACCTAAATGTCCACTGATGGATGAATATATAAAGAAGATGTAGCCCATATATATAATGGAATATTACTCAGCCATAAAAAGGAACAAAATTTAGTTATTTGTAGTGAGGTCGTTGGACCTAGAGTCTGTCATACAGAGTGAAGTAAGTTAGAAAGAGAAAAGCAAATACCATACATGAACACATATATATGGAATGTAGAAAAATGGTACTGACGAACCTAGTGATAGGACAGGACTAGAGGCACAGATGTAGAGAACGGACTTAAGGACACAGGGTGGAAGGGGAGACAGGGACGTAGTGAGAGAGTAGCACTGACATATATACATTACCAAATGTAAAAGAGCTAGTGGTAAGCGGCCACATAGCCAGGGAGATCAGCTCGGTGCTTTATGACCCCCAGAGGGGTGGGATAGGGAGGGTGGAGGGAGGCTCAAGAGGGGGGATAAGGGGAATATACGTATACCTATAGGTGATTCACTTTGTTGTAAAGCACAAAGTAATACAGTGTTAGAAAGCAATTATACTCCAATAAACATGTATTAAAAAACCCACAACATTGTAAATTGACTACACTAGAAAATATTTCTTAAGTGCAAAACATTTTTTGAATGTAAGTTTTATTGTGTGTGTGTACCACAGGTTCAATATATATGAATTATGTCAAATTAATTACATTGTTTTTCAAAATAAAGAATTTTGGATATTCTACATCAGCTTCTCAATATAAACGCAGAAAAACTATATTCTTTTTTTCTAAAGTTCAGAAATAGCCATTTTCCTCATTCGGTATACTATAAACCACTAACTATTAAAAAGGGAATCGAGACCTCTTCCTTGCAAAGGATTATTTCTCCACTCACACAAGTTTAATAGAATGTTCCACAATGAACTGACTTCCCACCTTAGAGACATGAGATTTTTGCATCCTGAAATCCCTTTCTTGCAAAAATGTCCAATTAGCATCCTAGCATTACAGAAAATAAATGCTTTTTTCTGGATCTCAAATTCCATACAACTTTATCAAGACATCACGTATGTTTTTTTACACACACAGACTGTATTTTATTTTTACAACAGATAAATCAACTGACACCAAGCATTGTAAATGGATGACCACAACAAAAGCAACAATGACTGCAATTACCAAACACGAATCACACTCAGCCGATGTCAGAATATTGACATCCAGTCCAGTCATCGCTCCACTCTAACAGTTTCTTTACTTTGCAGTGAAAGACATCATGGATTTTTAAATTATCAGCACTCACCTGAGGTCTTTAAAAATCAACAAAAACATACTTTTGTGATCTCTTTCATTTATTCTGGTTCTAAGTGGTCATTTCTAAACGAAAGTATTTAAGTATGTTAACGTCATCTTATAACATCATATTTCAAATGACTGACTACTGTCTCTCCAAAGATGAAATATCAGGAACTCATAATTAGGGTCTCCAAAGATTTACTGCCTGAGTCTGTATTACCCTTCTGCTGAACTCCACACTGTTCATTATTCTCTGAGAATATTATTTTTCTTGTATGGCCAGCACACGCTCTTTCATTTCATGAAGTTTCTTCCTACAATTTTATGCTTAGTTTATTTCTGAGAATATGCATTATTTCAGGTTGATATTTATAGACACAAAGAATTCTCTATAATTCCCTGAGAGTTTCAAGAACTCCTTCTTCTTTTATTTTAATACCTAGATTCTGAAGCTCTCCACAAAGCATTACTAAAATTGCTTTTACATAAATATCTACATATTAATCACACATTAATGCATTTACAATTGTATTATGCTTTATTGCTAATTTTGGAGCATATACGTAGCTGTCTTATTTACCACCCTCTTGGAAATCATTTTAATATCTGCACTTAGGACTTGAAAGAGAATTGATAAATAAAAACATGAAGAATATGCAAATACAATTTATATTTTTCTCATAAAATTATCCAGAAAAAAGAAGAGTCCTGATACTCTGCAGGCATGATACTCAAGAATGTGTAGTCGGGCTTCCCTGGTGGCGCAGTGGTTGAGAATCTGCCTGCGGATGCAGGGGGCACGGGTTCGTGCCCCGGTCCGAGAAGATCCCACATGCCGCGGAGCGGCTGGGCCCGTGAGCCATGGCCGCTGGGCCGGTGCGTCCGGAGCCTGTGCTCCGCAACGGGAGAGGCCACAGCAGTGAGAGGCCCGCGTACCACCAAAAAAAAAAAAAAAAAGAATGTGTAGTCTTCCGGCAGGAAAACATGCAGTAATCCATGTGGCAGAGTTTACCTGTGACCAGCTGGGGTTAGTGACCTGTGCATTCCTTACATGCAACATATCAGGAGTGGAAAAAGGGAATTTGTCAGTTGTGGCAATCAGTATCATGAAGATTTATAGCAGGTCATGCTCATATATTCAGCACAGGTACAATCAAAAGTTTGCTCAATTCTGGGAGATCTAAGTCTGTATCTGTTACCTCGTCTTTAACGAGGAAATGTCAGAACTGACTTAACAAAAAAAAAAGTGTTTGTTTGTTTTAATTACAGTCACGGTGGGTAAGACATAGCTCAGAACAGCTAATGTGACTTACTGATTCGTTCATCAGGAAATACAGTTTCACCTTTCCTGTTTATTCTCCACATCCTGTAGTAAGTTAAGTTTCAATGAAAGATAAATCTACAGGGTGAAAAGAAAAGAAAACTGACATGTGTTGAAAAGATCATTCTGACAGGTTTGACCACGTATGTCCGTGTTTCTGGAGATGGACACAAGCCAGAGCTCCCGACTCTGACGTTTTCGCTGATGTCATTCCCCTTGATCCTCAATTTGGAAGTGGATAAAAATGTTTTCTATGTTTTCTTCTTTAAGAAATTAAATCAAGAATGCTTTCTAGACATGATCCTCTAAAGATTTTCAGTCAGTGGTCATCAAGAGAAGAAAAGCACAGAATCTCATCCCCACCGAAGAGTGACATTCAGTCAGGCAACAGAATTCTCCCCAGAATCAGAGCTTCATCTTTAACATGCGATCAAAGGTTTTCACAGGTGCTGCCTCACTCTGCAGTCAGCCCTACCATATGGGATTGGCTCTGAGAATCTCACATCAGATGACTGACAAACATGTCATAGGACCCTGATCTGCTACCACATCCTGCCTCGCTTAATGATCTCCTGCAGGGACATTGGAATATTCCAGGATATTTCCTGGAGCCCTCTACTCTATACAGGTAAACTTCCAAGTAGAAACAGAAGCTTTGATTTTCACTGGGACCCCTGCTCTGTCCAACCAACCTCTCTAGAAATATGATGTTCTAACCTCTCCTGATTAGAACATTTCAAGGTCTCTCCCTGTGCTAATTTAGTAAAGGTAAAGGAGAAACAAGAAAGAGCAAACTATGCAGGGAGCAATATATAAGATTCCTTTCCTTAATGTATTTATCTGATATACCCAAATATTGAGAAATATAGATTCATTTCAGAATGGTCAAGAAAAGAGGAGGAGGAACCTCTATGCCAACA
Organism: Kogia breviceps; assembly: GCF_026419965.1. NCBI lineage: Eukaryota > Metazoa > Chordata > Mammalia > Artiodactyla > Physeteridae > Kogia > Kogia breviceps. The sequence continues at coordinate 76,756 of NW_026711635.1, read as the reverse complement.
GTATATATAAAACGGAATCAATATTGCATAAGCTCCAGCCTAAGTTTAGCTACGAGGTACTAACTCTTCTCATAAAGAAGAAAGAGTTCTCCATCACTTGAAGCACACTGAGGCCTCAGACAGCTGGACACTGAGGGTGTAGTCTCCTCATGCGAATTCTGTACCTGCGTCACAGAGCAATGAAACAGTCCCAAAGAATTATTAAGGATGAGGTGGGGAATCGAAAGAAGAAAGATGAATCCATACTCTCCCCTAGCATCTGTTCTGCTGGATATTACCACCACCGTAGCCCAATATGACCTTCCCACTTTTCTCTGGGCCTCCCTACTTTCCACCTCCATCCTCTCAGTATATCTTACCTACACTTGGAAACGACTCTAGTTTTTCCACTGGTCTTTATCAACAAGTAATCCAAATAGCAACTGTGTATATAACTCCTTAGAGACCTCAGGTCTGACTCATTAATACATGACCTTCCAAGTCCAAAGTTTTCCTAATTCCCTTTATTTTTTTTCTAATTTCCATGTACTTACACTCTCAGGACTTCCACTGTTCTCGGGTTCGTGTTCCCTGCAAAATCTGTCAACCTAGACATAGACTTAAGTACCACCCTTTAATTATCTCCTAGGTTATCCAGTTTTTAAAAAAGCCTCAGCAAGCCTTATGGACTTTATTAAAGACTCTTTAAGATAACCCACGGGGGATAGCAGTACACCCACACATATCTATTTAATACACCCTCAGAGTAATGAAGACTCTCAGCTCTTCTCCTTCAACGTATGCAGTGTCTCGCCCATCTGATTACTGTCTGCTGTATCCCAGGTCCACTCCCTTCCCTCGTATTACATTCTTTCCCAATTTTGTATGTTGGTAAAATCAAATAACATAAAATATAACATGTTAATTATTATAAAGTGCAGCGTTCAGTAATATTAAATACATTCATATTATCGGGCGATCAACATCGCCATTTATCTTTCTAATTCTTTTCTACGTTTTAAAACTGTAACTCTATATCTTTTAAACCTAACTTTCCTTTTTGTTCCATAAACACATGAAAAGCATCATTACCCTCCCAGATCTATGGTTTTGACTACACTAAGTACCCCATATAATTGAAATAAGTAGTTGTATTGTTATGACTCACTAAAAGTCACAAAAGTGGCATTTTTGGAAGCTAAATGTCCTCAAGATTCATCCATGTTGTAGCACATTCCTAGATCTTTTCCTTCTTCACACTGAATAATATTGTATTCTATGAGTATACCACACTTTGCTTATCCAGGAACCAGTGAATGAACACGTAGGTTGCTCTCATATTTTAGTTACTCTGATTATTACTGCTCTAAACACTAGAGTACAAATATTTAAGACCCTGATTTCAGTTCCTTTGGGTATACCTCAGAGTAAGATTCCTGGATCATGGAGTAATTCTATTTTTCAATATCTGAAAAACTGCCATACTCTTTTGCAAAGCAGCTGTATCATTCTACATTCCCTCTGACACATCACAATGCTTCCTACTCCCTCACTTCCTCACCAATACTTGTTTTCTGCTTGTGTATGTGTGTGTGTGTGCTTGTGTGTGTATGCATGCACACAAATATATAAACACGCATTTAGTGATATGGAGCATCTATTCAAGTGCTTAGTCGTTTGTACATCTTTTTGAAGAACCATCTATTCAAGTCTTTTATCCATTTTTGAATCAGGGTGTTTGCTTTTTGTTGAGTTGTAGAAGTTCTTGGTATATTCTGAAGAGAAATCTCTTGTCAGATAGATGGCTTTCAAATATTTTCTCCCATCTGTGGGTTGCCATTTTATTCTGTTTACATTTCTTTCATACACATTATTTTTTAATTATGTACTGCAAATTGTTTATTTTTTGTTAGCTGTACATTTGTTGTTCCTTCATTTCATACTGAGGAAGACACTGCCAAATCCAATGTCATGAAGCTCTTGTCTTGTGTCTTCTTCTAAGACTGTTTAGTTTATTAGGTCTTATATTTAGTTTCTTGATACGTTTTCATTATTTTTTGCATATGATGTTAGGTAAGGGGTCCATCTTCCTTATTTTGCACGTTGACAACAAGACTTCTCAGCACCATTTGTTGAAAATACTATCCTTTTTACTTTGAAAAGTCTGGCAACTTGTCAAAAATCATTTGGCCATATATCAGGGTTTATTTCTAGGTGTTCTATTCTATTCTGTTGGTCTTGAATAGAGGAGAAAATAGTATAACCTATCCAGGTTGATGAAGAACATAAAGAAAGACCAGGACTGAGAATTAGGAGGGCAATATAAAACAGCAGGGAGTAAAAGACAGTGTGAGAGAAGATCTTGTATTTGCGAGTTCATGGAAATATGATCATGCTAAAACCAGTAAACACCTCACTTTGAACAATACGGTAAATGTGCTGGCAAGAAACATAACACTTACCCATCTCTGGGAAATATAGTATGGGTATAAAGATAAACTACACACAGATATATGAAAAAGGGAAGGGTTTTCATGGTGTGAGAATATTGTGGGACCTGAAATACAATTTACTTCTGTTCTAGCATTGTCTCTAAAATTTAGCAAAGTGTATATACAAGCAATTCCAATTCTGGTAATGTGTGTTTGACAGGTTTATATATGAACTTCAGCAGACCAGTAAATGTACATTCATAGTAGGACCATTCCCTAAACCAAAAAAACAAAACACAAAAACTGGAAAGACTAGAGTTCACGTTGTCAACACACATACAGATGCAGTGATGGTTTACGGTCCAAAAGCAGAAGGTGAGCATGGGTACAAGAGGTTAATCCCCAGGCTGGGCTGGGGTGCACAGTTTGAGGGTAACACAGGTAGAAAAGGCTTTTGTCCTATCCTTGAGTTTTGAGGTATGGAAATTCACAGGTCACTACCTTCATTTCAAACTGAATGAATGCACTATTCAATTTTTTAAAACAGGCGAAGTAAACATGAGTGATAATAAATTTCAAACTGTCACGAATCAAACAAGATACTAAGAAAAATTAAATAATATGATTTAAGAATGAAGTGGAGAGACTGTCCAAGATGGTAGCATTCAGAAACTCAGAGCTGGATGCCTCTCAGACGCACACCAAAGTCACAATTGTTTACAGAGCAGCAACTGAAGAAAAGAGCGGGACTCACCATGAAAGATGTTTTACAGCTAAAGACATAAGAGGCCCCTCGGCAAGGCAGGAAGGACGGGGCAACATCTCAATAGCATCAAGACCCACACCACCTGGGGGTGGCCCACACATGGGAGAATAATTACAATTTCTGAGGGGCTCCCAGAGAGCAAGGGGTATGAACCCAACATCAGGCTCCCAAGCCCAGGGATCCTGTGCTGGGAAGAAGAGTTCCTAGAAAGTTGGGCTTTGAACACCAGTAGTGCTTATTTTCCAGAGAGCCAGAGGGTTGTGGGAAATAGAGATTCCACTCTTAGAAGATGCTCACAAAATCCCACGTGATCCGAGAATCAGAACAGAAGCAGTCATTTGCAAGGATCCTGCGTTACACCTACCCCCTGATCTTAGAGAGTCTCCCAGAGACGCAAGAGGCATTTACAGCACAGCCTCAGGGACATGGACACTGGCAGCAGCCATCTGGGGGAGCTCATTCTACCTCGCGGCCACTGGCACCAGCAAGCAAAATTTCAGAATCCTCCCTCTATCTATTTAGCCTCAGGACCTAGCCTTACCCATTTCCACCACACTATACACACAAGCACTAGGGGGCTGCAGGCCAAGCAACTAACTGAGCAGGCGCATAGCCACATCCACCAGCGAACACGATGCCTTCAGACCCTCAGTGCACAGCTGCCCCTGGACATGGGCCCAGCCACCAAAAGCCCAAGGACCAGCCTCCAGACCTCAGTGGACAGGCGCCAGCCCCAGAGTCCCTGACCCCTCTGACCAGTGAGCCTCCTCTGGCCTTGGAATCAGCCTCACTGTCGGCAGGTGATTACTGCCCAGGGACTGGATGGAGCTTTGACCTACACAACCGCAAACCTGCTCCAGCAGTGGGATCGGCCTCGTACACCAACAGGTACACACCGGCCCCAGGAATACCACAGCCCAGCAGCCTGTGTGACCAGAACACTCCCTTGCAGGCCAGAAGCAACCACGGGCTCAGCTGGGTCCTGACCCTGCCCGTCAGAATGCCAACACAAGACTAGGGACAGCCCAGACCCTGCAGAGAGCTGTGTCAGGGACAGTGATCCAACACCAACTCTGCGACTCCTGGGGCCTGCAGCCAGAACTCGGGACCTGGGTCTTCCTCCCAGTCGCCAGCATAGCCCCAGGACCAGGGACTGGGCACTAGCCCTGATACCACCTGCACTGCAATTCTACCCAGAAGTGAACCAGCACTAGATTTGGTGTCTCCCAGAGTTTTTCAGCGAGCTGCCTCACGATTTAGCCTCAGCAAGTAGCACAGACAGCCTCCACACAAGGCAGGGTCTGGCAAACAAGCACTCTGGGGGCAGCCAAGCCTACCAGACCATCCACAGTAGTCAGCCCACCACAACAGAAGAGCCCAAGCAGCCCACATAGGGGGTACACCTAGAACATATAGTTCTAGTGACCAGGGGACAGTGGGTTGCTGGGACACATAAGACCTCTCCTACAAAAAGCCACTTCTCCAAGGTCAGGAAACGAAATGAACTTACTACATACAGAGCAATAAAAACAGCAAGTTAAGAAAAATGAGGTGATACAGAAACACGATCCAAATGAAGGAACAAGATAAGAACTCAGAAGAAGATCTAAGTGAAGTGGAGAGAGCCAATCTCCTCAACAAAGAGTTCAAGGTAATGACTGTAAAGATGATCAAAAAACTCAGAAGAATGGACATCCAGAGCAAGAAGTTAGAATGTTTTTAGAAAGAGTTAGACCATTAAAGAACAACAAAACAGAGATTAGGAATACAGTAACTGAAATGAAAAATACACTAAAAGGAAACTACTGTAGACTAAATGATACAGAGGAATGCATCCGAAAACGGAAGGACAGAGCACGGGCGGTCACTGAGGATGAACGGGAAAACAATAGATTAAAATGCAATGAGGAAAGTTGAACAGACGTGTGACACAACATCAAGTGTACTAATATTTGCATCATACTGGTCCCAGAAGCAAAAAGGTACGAGAAAGCAATGTAGAACATACCTGAAGACATAAGAGCTGAAAAGTTCCATAACCTGGGAAAGAAAACAGACATCCAAGTCCAGTAAACACAGTAAGGCCCAAACAGGATCAAGCCAAGGAGGACCACACCAAGACTCATTGTCATTAATCTGGCAACAAAATAAAGAGAAAAAGACACTAGTAAAAGGAGCAAAGGAAAAGCAACAAGTTACAAACATGGGAACTTGCATCAAGTTATCAGCTGACTTTTCAGGATAACCTCTGCATGCCAGAAGGGAGTGGCATGGTATATTTAAAGTCGTGAAAGGGAAAAGCCTATAACCAAAAATACTCTACCCAGCAAGGCTCTCCTTCAGATTTGGTGGTGAGATCTCAAGTTTTACAGAGAAACAAAACTAAAAGAGCTCAGCATCGTCAAACCAGCGGGATGAGAAATCTGAAAGGGGCTTTTCTAAGTGAAAAAGAAAAGGCCACGACTGAAACATAAAAATTAGGAAAGGAAACTTACTAAAGGAAAAACCTCATTGGATAAGGCAAATATTCAACACAGGTAGTAAATCAACCATGAACACAGCTAATAGGAAGGATGAAAGAAAATACTAATAAAATCATCTATATTCACAATAAGAAGGTAAGGGACACACAAGACAAGTAGATGTAAAATATAAGGTCCAATTCAGTAACTGTGGTGGAGCAGAGTAACAGTGCAGGGTTGTTAGTGTCCACGTGAAATTAAGAGCTCAGCAACTTCAATAATCACACACACGCGCACGCACACACACACACACACACACACACACACACACATTTAAAAAAACTGAAAGAAATCCAAACATAACATTAAAGATAGTCCTCACATCACAGATGAAGAGAATAAAAGGAGAAGAAAGGAACACTGAAAAAATTAAAGAGGGATTCTAAAAATACCCAAGACAGATGAAAATGAACACACAATGATCCAAAATCTATGGGACACAGCCAACGCAGTTCACAGGGAGAAGTTATAGTGATACAAGCTTATTGTTAGGAAACAAGAAAAACATCAAATAAACAACCTAACATTACACCTGAAGGAATTAGAAAAAGAAGAAGAAAACAAAACTCAAAGCTGTCAGAAAGAAAAAAATTAAGAAAACAATACCATATGCAATCACACCAAAAAGAATAAGATACCTAGGAACAAACACACCTAAGCAGTAAAAGACATGTACTCAGAAATCTATCAGCCGTTGGTGAAAGAAGTTGAAGGCAACAGAAAAAGATGGGGAGAATATAGCATGTGTGTGGATGGCAGAATTAATACTGTGAAAATAAACTTACTACCAAAGACAACCTACAGATTTAATGCAATCCCTATCAGAATACCAAAGCATTTTCACAGAACTTGAAAAAGTAATTTGAAAATTTGTATAGAAACACAAAGACCCCAAATAGCCAAACAATCTTGAGAAAGAACAGAGCTGGAGGCATCACACACCTTGACTTCAGATTAGACTGCAAAGCGACAGTAATCAAAGAGAATCGTACCGGAGCAAAAACAGACACAAAGATCACCGGAATAGAATAGATATCCCAGAAATAAGCCCACACACTTCTATTTAATTGATTTATGATGAAGCAGGAAATATGGAGAAAACATGTCTTTTCAATAAGGGGTACTGGGAAAACTGGTCAGCTACATGGAAAAGAATAAAATTAGATTATTTTAGCACACCATATATAAAATAAATGCAAAACTGAATAAAGACCTAAACGTAGGACCAGAAACCATAAAACCCCTAGAGGAAAATATAGAACATTCTTGAACATAAATGATAGCAACAGTTTTAGGTTCAGTCTACTAAGGCAAATGAAACAAAAGCAAAAATAAACAAGTGGGACTTCACTAAACTTAAAAGATTTTGAATAGCAAAGGAAACCAAAGACAAAATGAAAAGACAAGCTGCTGAAGTAGTGACAATATTTGCACATGATAAGACGTGAACATCAAAAAGATGACCAAGCAAGAGTTCATATCTAAACTACAGAAATGGCACATACAACTCAATATCAAAAAAATACCCAAAATCTTTTTTAAAAAATGAGAAGACCTAAATAGACATTTTTCCAAGGAAAAAATACAGATAGACAGACAGAACTCACAAAGATGCTAAACATAGCTAATTGGCAGTAAAATGCAAATCAAAACTGAGATATATCACCTCAGTCTTGTCAGAATGGCTGTCATCAAAAAGATCACAAATAACAAAGGTTAGTGAGGATGTGGAGAAAGGGAAACACATGTAAACTCTTGATGTGGAGGTGAAGTAGTGCAGCTACTGTGGAAAGCAGAATGGAGGTTCCACAAAAAACTAAAAAGAGAACTACCATAATATCCAACAATTTCACTCTTGGGTATATCAGAAGAAAACAAAAACACTATTTCAAAAAAATAACTGCACATCAATATTCGTAACAGTGTTGTTTGCCATAGCCAAGAGACAGAGTCAAACTCAGTGTTCATCACTAGGTTAGGGGATAAAACAGATTTTTTATGATGACTTCAGTCAAACTAAGTGTTCATCACTAGGTTAGGGGATAAAACAGATTTTTTATGATGACTTCAGCAAAAAATGAAATTTTGCCATTTGCAAGAACATGGATGGATTTGGAGGCTATTATGCTTAGTAAAATAGGCCACAGAGAAAACAAGCATGGCATCTAAAAAATTGAATACAACAACAAGAACAAGAAAAAACAGCCTCACAGGTTAAAGAACAGACTAGTGGTTACCAGCAGGGAGAGATAGGGTGGAGGAGCAAAAGAGTGGTAGCAGATTTGGAGGTATAATCACTAGGTATATAATCAATCATCTACAGTGATGTACTGTATAGCATGGGGAATATAGCCACTCTTTTATAGTAAGTATAAGTGGAGAAGAACCTAAACTTTTATGAATCGCTATGTTGTACCTCTGAAACTAATATAATAATGTATATTAACTATAGATCAATAAAATATAAAGTAAGGAACAATAAAAGGGAGACAGATTATTAGATAGAAATCAATTAAATAAACACAAGTTTTGAAAATCAAGGAATTAAAAAACAACATGTAAGACACAACATTGGCATTTGAAGTGTATAATCTATTTATTTAAAAGAAATCATGGGCTTCCCTGGTGGCGCAGTGGTTGAGCATCCACCTGCTCATGCAGAGGACATGGGTTCGTATCCCGGTCCGGGAGGATCCCACGTGCTGCGGAGCGGCTGGGCCCATGAGCCATGGCCGCTGAACCTGCGCGTCTGGAGCCTGTGCTCCGCAACGGGAGAGGCCACAATGGTGAGAGGCCCATGTACCGCAAAAAAATAATAATAAATAAATAAAAATAAATAAAAAATAAAAGAAAGAAAAGAAATCATTTAAGTGGTGAAAAATGGTACCCATTCTCACAATTTTGTATATCTAGGGTAAATTATTATCTACAAAAATATTTTACAAATATTCACTCTAAAAGAAAGAGAAAATTTGGATTAACCCATTTTAGTATACAAATTTAATATCAAAGTCTCCATGTCAAATTGATTTGAATAAGTTCTGTTAGCCACTTCTAGTTTCTTTGTGATGTAAAATCTTTTAAAGCATAAAATCAGCCTTTCTGCATTATTCCATTAGACATACATAGAAGTGAAAAGAAACAAGAAGACAGAACAATCAACCAGGAAGGTGAATTTACTGAGAAACAGCCATTCGTTCTCCCTCCTCCTTTTCTTTTCCTCCTTTTCCAGGTCTCTTTCGGTTCCAATCAAGAGAAGTCTTGAGAGTTCTGAGAATATTTCTTTGAGGGCTTCAAATCACCATACCTACAACTTCTGCCACAACTACACACACACGGGAACAAAAATAAACCTCTGCTATCTACTCATGTAGGAGGGATTCATGCAAAATAAACTCCTACAAGGAGACCAACGGGTGAGTTTTCTACCTGTTCTTTATAATGTCCTTCCATTAGAGTAAATCCCACACATGATGAGGCAGAAGCAGTTATGTGAGCTTTTCCTTGAAGTCAAAACTCTTACATTCATTTCAAGTACCTGGTGATCATAGGGTACAGCCAGGGAAAGTGCCATCCCCCTTGCGGGGGGGTGGCGGTGAATAGGCTCCCACAACCGTGCACTTCCTGATGTACACATTCTGGAGAAACAAAGGGCGGTCACACCGCAGTCAGCCTGTCAGGCTGTCGGGCCACTGCCAACCCGAGCAGCCTGGAAGTGCCCCATCAGTTGCTGAAAGCGAAACTTTGTCCCCCCTGTGAAGCCAGGCAATTTTGGCCAGAGGGTCAGAGGAGACTATTAATCAACTCCTCCTCTCTGCTCAGCTCCTTGGGGTTACAGCAACCCCATCTCCAAGCCCAAATCTGCCCCTGGAGTGCCGAACTGGAAGTGGCAGGTGGGCTGTGCCGGTGCTTCAGCGCCCTCTGGAGGTTGTCTGCTCTAATGGCAACTCTCAGCCCTTCCTCCTCCCCCTTCCCTAGTCCTGGGGGCTGCCTTGGCCTCCTGCAGCTGCTGGCCTGATTTCATTCTTCTTTTTTCTCCAATTACAATTGAAGTGTCCTACAGAGGTATGGAATCTCTTGAAGAAGGAAGATCTTTTAGTCAATACACCTTAACAGTGAGAAGTTGATTTCAAGAATGAACCTGAAATACTATATTTTTCTCCTGATGATTCCAAGGAGAGACAGCTCAAGTTTTCTAAATCATAAGAAAAACCAAGGTAAATATGATCTTCTGAGCCAGAGATGAAAAAACAGTTTTTAGCACCCTCTCCTCATGTCATATGACTGGGATTTAAATCAATCAACTGCCACTGGTTTTTAAATCACATGACCCAACTTTAAATCAATCAGCTGCTTCCCTGTAACTCAGGTGACTTGGCTTTGAACAGTAAGAAATGAAGAGGTATAAAAATGTTCTGAACAATAAATGGAAAAGCAACATTTTAGAAAGTGTTTTTTTTTTCTTTTCGAATGGACCATTCATTGGATACGGAATAAAGGATTCTCTTGTGGATTTCTTGAACTGTAAGCATATACAATGTCTCCGTTGGCGTGATTGACTTAGTTTTGGGGGTTTTGTTGTTGTTGTTGTTAACATCCTTATTGGAGTACAATTGCTTTACCATGTTGTGTTAGCTTCTGCTGTATAACAAAGTGAATCAGCTATTCGTATACATATATCGCCATATCCCCGCCCTCTTGTGTCTCCCTCCCACCCTCCCTATCCCACCCCTCTAGGTGGTCACAAAGCACCGAGCTGATCCCCCTGTGCTATAGGCAGCTGCTTTCCACTAGCTATCCACTTCACCTTTGCTAGTGTATATATGTCCATGCCACTCTCTCACTTCATTCCAGCTTACCCTTCCCCCTCCCTGTGTCCTCAAGTCCGTTCTCTACGTCTTTATTCCTCTGCAGCGACTCCTGCTAAGGATGGATACTTCCTTTTATGCTCAGGAATATGCCCTAGTTTAAATATGATTTGAGTTTGATCCTGTGAACCATCAGAACTTCCCACGGGAGATAAATGAGGAGATTCGGGCCTTTATTAGTACGCACGGTGAACACGGGTGTCCTGGCTGTACTTGCCAACCCTCCTCACTTACCCACCTATTTTTATCCACCTTTCTCCCTGTGAGTACCTTTGACCAACCCTGAGCTCAGGCTCCTGACCTATGACAGTGACTTTGTCGTCAGTCTTTCTTTAAAAATGGACAGGTAACAAAATGAATGTAACCTAGAAGCAGCAGCTCAGTAAGGGAAATAAAATCACCAGTAATTATCTAATCACAGCCACAGCCATCCAGGGCTCAGGTCCCATAAGAATGGGACCTTCCTCAATTTGAAGGGCATCCAATCAAATAAGTAAAGGTGTTGCTCACCTCTGCCACTTGGAGGGATTGCTAGGCAGTCTACCCAGTGTATACTAACTGCAAAACACTGTCATGGTTTTGAAATACCTATTTTCCAGGAAAGATTTTTGGGGTGCATGGGGAAGGTTTCTTTTTGACATCAAGCAAAAAATAAATCACCAAGCTCTTTAAGCACAGGGGTTTTTAAGAGGGCAGTAGAAGGAGGGAATGGGCAGAAAAGACGATCTTCTCTGAAGTGAAGGTCGTTTTTCCAAAAGAGTAGGATTTAGTCTCAGTTTAAGGAGAACACTTTTAAGTAGCTGGGGCAGCTCCAAACTGCAGTTTAGGGAATGAGTGCTTCAAAATAACAGGGCTGTAAAAGTCCTGGCAAGGCAGCAAGAGGATGAAGAGTTGGTTTTGCATAGTTTTGAACATAGGAGTAAAGAAGCAGAGGCATCTCTGACTAAAGGGCCCTGAGATCCTATGGCATCAGTGGGTCAGTTGCAGGGGGTGTAGGGGCGATATTTCTCTCTCAACGTCTCCCAGAGCAGCCACCCCTCTCTACCCCACCCCGCTACTCCTTTCACCCTTCCTGCCTCCACTGTTGGGTCCCCAGGGACAGCACTTCTTAAGCTGGAGCGCTCAGGCACCATCTCTGCAGTCTGGATTCTTCCTGGAGCCTGGCACGTTCTGGGACAGGAAGGCAGGTCTGCAAGGGCGCTGGGTTGCAGCCGGACCTGGAGGCCTGGAGGGGAACTGGAGTCATGAAGCCCACCCACGTCCTTGAAGCCGGGGAAGGAACGCATCTTCCTAACAGTACTTCTCAGGTCTCAGCGGGTTCCCCACCCGACGGTGATCCATACTCACTTGAGGCAGCAAGGACTGCCTCTAACTGGCCCCCTCCATTCCGCCTTAAGGGTCCTCGCACATGTGTGAGAACACAGGCCCCGGATCTATGCACTCGACTGAGGCCAGTGCTGCCGGGGTCCCTCCAGTCCCATCCCCCGGCCCCTCCCTCTGGGACTGTATCTAATAGAAGAGAGAGCACAGAGGAATTGGCTGAATCAAGGGACCCGGGAGCCTGGGTATGAGTTTGAAGACCGAGAATCTAAAGCGCAATTACATATTATTGGAAACTCTTGTGGAGTGTGTAGGGGGAGGTTAGGAGATTGAGAGGCTGAGTCGACCTGGTGAGTCCAGCCCCAGGACACCACAAAGCCCCTCCCCCCTTTCCCTGCCATCAGACAAGGGGTGCCGCAACTCCAGCCGGGACTCTGCACTTCCCCCTCCCTGATTCTCCTCCAGAAGAGCAGGTGGCCCCCCTCTGAGGGCAAGGGAAGACAACGGACCAAGTCCCCCTGCACTAAGGCGCTACTGGAGCTCTTCCTGAACAGCAGTGCTGGCTTGGAGCGAACCCGTGCACTGCCAAAATTGGTCTCGTCCTGCAGCTGAGGGACGCAGACTTTAAGTCAGCTGCCCTGGCTTTAAAACAATCAACCCCCCCCCCTTTAAGTCAGGTGACCCGACTTTAAATCACTGTGTGCCCCTCAAGCCTGCAACTTCCAAAGTTGGGAACTTCACTTTGATCCCACACATGGTATGAGGGTGTACTTCATGTACCAGAAGGGTCTAGGTACTCTGGGGTACAGCAAGCAGTGCAGGACGCAGCAGCTCCCAGGCAAAGCTGGTGATGCACAGGGAGAGCAGGCACAGCCAGGCATGCAGAGGTTCCAGGACGGGAGCTGGGGCACAGCCAGCCGCGAGGCTGTGAAAGCAGAGGATCTGAGCCTTCTTGACAAAGGCAAACCCAGAGGATGGATGAGAAACAAAGACCAGATGAAACATGGATTTGAAAATCACATGCTGCTCTTGAAATTGGGGTGGGGGCACCCCAGATTTGAATCCTCTTACTCAACAGTTGCTAGTGTTTTGGCATTTGTCCAATTCCTTATAAAATTTACTGATAATATCTAACCCATAGAATACTGCATTTGTAGTGGTATTGCGTGCTAATGTCTCTATAGTGGAATAATCTTTTCTACGAGAAAAATGTACACTATCCGAATTAAATTAAAACCCCTCTTTATAAAGTACTGTATCTGACTTCCCTGGTGGCGCAGTGGTTAATAATCTGCATGCTAAGGCAGGGGACATGGGTTCGAGCCCTGGTCAGGGAAGATCTCACATGCCGCGGAGTAGCTAAGCCCATGTGCCACAACTACTGAGCCTTCAGGCCACAACTACTGAAGCCCGCACGCCTAGAGCCGATGCTCCACCACAAGCACAGCAAGAGAAGCCACTGCAATGAGAAGCCCACGCACTGCAACAAAAAGTAACCCCTGCTTGCTGCAACTAGAGAAAGCCCATGCATAGCAAAGAAGACCCAACGCAGCCAAAAATAAATAAATAAATAAATAAATATTTTTTTAAAGTACTATATCCTTCTGTACAACTTCTCTGGGAAGAACAGAGAGATGGCGTGGGAGAGTGAGAAAGACCAACATTTAGTGCACATGTCTCATGCAGGTGCTCTGCTGGCTCAGATAGTTTTATCCCCACTTTTACAAAGGAGGAAATAATCTCAGAGAGGTTTGGTAATTTTCCCGAAGCCAAACAGCTATTGAGTGGCAGAACCAGGATCTGAACCAAGTCTGTTACCTTAAAGCCTAAGTCCTCATCACAACAAAACTCAATTCATATTGACATTTATCGAATTACATTGCAACCTGGGGAGTTCTTGGCACAATCCTGAATAAGAGTGAGAAAGAAAGAAATAGCATTGTTCATACAGTCAATCAAAAATTTTGGAGCAGCTACTAGATGCGTGGCCCTTTTCGGGGTTCAGCAGTGATCAAGACAGGAAGAGTCCTGCTTACACAAACCATGTAGTGGGGAGGAAAGACGGGTGCAACTTGGCTGAGGGATTCAACTTGCTGGGCCTCTGTTTTCTCATCTGGAAAACGGGATGGGTGTTCCTCATTTCCTGGGATTGTCCAGCCCTCACATTCTCTGATTCCATAAGAATCATTTGTTTTCCTGTTTCTTTAAAATTCATTCAGGCAATGAGCTGTGATGAATGTTGTCAGCTGCTCCTCAAATCACTCTATTCCCACCCTCTTCCTGTGATCAGGTCTTTCTCCCAACATGACTCACAATCAATCAAGTCACAGAACCTAAGGGGCACCCAGCAGGAAAATTCCAGACCTTGTTTCTCAGGAGCTCTGAGGTCTACCTGCGAGGTAAACTTAACACACCTGGCACAAGGCGGCCATCCCGGGTTTCACATCAACATGATCTCAGGCACAAACCTCCTGGCTTTTCCATTGTGTCTTTAAGTTACTTGTTGAAACAACTGCACAACTATGACAAAGATATAAAATCAGGCATCTTCTGCCCCAGTGCCTGCTCATAAATGATTTTCTGCCACTTTAATGATAAAGATAGAACATTTCAACATTCTGCTGCCCTTATTATTTGTCATTTTTCTTGATATTTCTATTGAATACTCTTTCAATATTTTAACAATGGAACATTTATTTACCTTGTTCCAGACCCAGCCTGTAGTGGTAAAGGTTTTGTTGTTATATTTCTATTATGTTTCCTTTAAAAATCATTATGCTATTTAACTGGATTAAGTCAATTCTACAGGCATTTATCTTATGATATTGATGAAATTAATACATAGAGGGCAGTAGTACAAGTTGATTGTACTCCAGAGCCTCTCTCTATTAGCACAGTTAAGTAAGTATAACTATTATCTATATGTAAACCAAAGTACATGCCAAGTGAGACTCTCCGACGCTTCTTCACTGTCTGCCCCTCAAGCCTGTGAGAAATGGAATATTTCTTGCCACCTCAGTAAACAAAAGATGCCACAGTCATCCTCTCCAATGTGAGCGGGCAGGCCCTGAGGAACTCAGGATATGCAAATACAGGATGCAGGCCCCAGAGAGCTGAGGTGCATATCAAAGGAAGGAATTCGTGAGCCTGACTCCAGCATCTTCGCATACAAAGGAAAGCCCTGCATTGCTCACCTTGGGAGAGCAGGTTCTCCTTAGCTGACAATCACCTTTTCCCGTCCCCCATCACCTGCGCCAGCCCCCCGCCCTGTCCCCTCCCGCCCCCCGGGTGCTTTAGCTCAGGGAGGATGGGGCGCACAGGGCCTTGGCTGAACAAGAGGCCTGGAAGCCTCGGGAGGAACTTTCGGCCGCTATCCCCGCCGTCGGGAGGAGGGTCGCTGACGCTGCGGCCGGACCCTGCGCCTCCCTCGCCCCGTGTCCCCTCAGGACGTTCAGCCGCCCTCTCCCCACGTCCCCTGGGCCCCGCGAGCCAGGCCGAGGGCAGGGCCGGGAGGAGGCGCCGAAGTTCCCCGGGACCAGACCCCAGGCCGCTCGTTCTGCACAGCAGCGGCGGGTGGCCGCGAAACCCTTCCCCTCAGAAGCTGCTCTTGCGCGGCCGCCCGGGCACCAGACCCACTTACCCGGCCCGCCGTCCCCACGACTGTCGCGGCTTCGGCCGCCGGGGCCCCTCCGCAGCCGGCAGCGTCAGTGAGGCCGCCCTCCCCTTGGGCTCCGGGGCAGCTCCGTGACGGCGGAGGGAAGAGACCCCGAGCCGGGAGCTCCAGCTCTGAGGAAACGCGGGCTCCGTTCTGGGCGCTGCGGGTGGGGCCGCTCTGCCTGAGGCCTCCTGGGAGGGAGCGGGGCGCCGGGGGAGGAGCCGCCAGGAGCTCAGGGCCCCGTCGGGGGGCCTGGAGGGGCGGCCTGGCCTGAGGGCCCCGCCCACTGTGGCCACAGCGCAGGCCTTTTTCCTGCAATCCTACACAAAAAGTCAGAAAGATACACACGGTCTACAGTGAATGTTCACAAATGGTGGTTGCTGCTGTGCTTACTATCCTATTAAACGTGGGAAATCCATAACACACTTGAAGTTAGAAGTTAACTATGAATGTTTACCTTTCCTTATTATGTCTCTGCTATTCACAATTGTCGTTAATGAATCAGAGACTGTGGCATCACTAGTTAAAACTGAGCTCGTTAAAAAAATAGAACTCAGGCCCACCGGCCCTACTGTATCAGAATCTGCAATTTTACACTCTCTCCAGTGTATTTGTGGACCCATGAATAGTTGAAAGGTACATTTCTACCTCGACATGTCTTTTCTGTCTGAGAAATACGCACATTTTATCCAGTTTGATATAAATAAAACACTCAAAAATGCATATGTCCGTGTTGAAACCACCATTTTATCATTTTTTTCCAGATAACTATAGTCTCTTTACTGGTTTTATGGATCACATGACATACTCTTTTTTGTAGTTAGAAATAGAGAAAGTTACTTTGTGAAAAAAAAATATATGTATATATATATATATATATATATATATATATATATATATATATATTAGTGGATGATTGAAGACACTCTTCTAAATTAAAACCAGTTCTCTTAATTTGCTCTTTTCTTCTTGCGTCACATTATGAACTCTTCCCGTGGCCACATGTCATGTGTACTTTTAATTTCAGGGACTGCTGACATCCCAGGATGTGCCCATAGATTTCTCTCAAGAGGACTGGGAATGCCTGGACCGAGATCAATGGGAATTGTACAGGGATCTGATGTGATAAAAGTATAGGATCATGCACTCCTTGAGTGAGGACACCTTCCTTCCAGAATTCCTTATCCACCCACAGGATTTAGAGTCCTTCATTTGTAGAATGTCTCCTGGAATGTTCTGCTTCCTACAATAGGGTTTCAGATTGCAACGATTCAGGAAATATTGGGAGTTTGTGGGTATAATTTATGTTATTCTTTGCAAACTGCAGCCTCCTTTATAATATACTTTGTAACTGCTTGGGATGTGTCTATATGAACAGTGTACTATATGCTTCTGTTATAGTCCTTACAATATTTTATTCTCTTATTATCTGTAACAATCTTCCATGGATTCTTTGGGCTTAAGGTGTATTAAAAGGGAGACGGCGATTCTGGGACTTCCCTGGTGATGCAGTGGTTAAGACTGCGCCTGCCAATTCAGGGGACACGGGTTCGATCCCTAGTCTGGGAAGATCCCACGTGCAACGGAGCAACTAACCCAGTGGGCCACAACTACTGAGCCTGCGTGCCACAACTACTGAAGCTGGTGCACCTTGAGCCCGTGTGCCATTCATTTTTAGAGAATAAAATCACCTCTGAGTGATTACAATTTAGACCAGCTAGTCAAAATTCTTTATCACCTGTTCTTCTCAAACACTGATCAATGGAACAAGTTTTACTAGGGATAAGAGTGTAATTGTATTCTAGAGTTCATATCGGCAATATGGTTTTTGACCTTGATGCTGGATCACGACATTTCAATGGTATAACTGCTATTAATTGTCTCTTTGTTCAATGATTAAAGTCTCACATGATCTGAGTTCAGACTGGAGCCATCCTGCTTGGTTTCTGTCTATTGCAGATTTCTTCCAGTATGAAAGGACAAGAGCAATACGGCTTACTTTACACAATGTCTTCAAACTAAATGATGACATAATCTACATTCAATTAATTTATACATACCCTACTGTAGAGCAGGGTTTGTTACGGTGGCAGAGCCCGGTAATTATGTAAAACTGAAACTTTTATCTGCACTGGTTCAAGTCCTCTTCCTAAGAATATGTTTATAATCAACACTCTTTCACAAGTTACCCAATTTAATTCACCATAGCATTCCTCATATTAACTAAATGGAAAATCCTAAGCTATATACAAATCCAGAAAGGGCCAAAAATCATCTGCCCACATGGATTATTACAACCCATTGCTGAGGCATTCAAATTACTTATTAAAGACCCACTATGTCCATCAACAGCATCAATTTATATATTATTGCCCCAATGCTAGCCTTAACCCTGGCTCTCACAACATGAATTCCTCTTCCCATATCTTAGCCACTAATTAATATAAATGTAGGCATACTCTTTATATTAGCCATATCACACCTAGCCATTTATTCCATCCTCAGTTCTGGATGAGCTTCACATTCACCATACTCACTCACTGGAGCTCTAGGGACAGTAGCATAGACAATCTCATATGAAGTAATGTAGCAGTTATTCTATTCTCAGTCTTACTGATAAATGGATCATTTACACTTTCAACAGTAATTATTACACAGGAACACCTATGACTATTTTCTTCTGACCCCTACTCAGAATTTTATTATCTCCGCAGTAGCAGAAATTCAATGAAGCCTCACTTGATTCAACAGAAGTAGAATCAAAACCTGTATATGACTTCAATGTAGAAGATGTAGCAGGCCCATTCACCTCTTCCTTGCTAGACAATATGTCAATTTCCTTATAATAAACATTTCCACAACAATCCATTTGTAGGAGCATTCGACAATCCCTAGGTGCCAGAATTATATGCACCCCAAGTCATCATTAAAACACATCTAACAATCTCCTTTCTATGAATTTGAGCATCCTACCCACAATTTTGATATGATCAACGTCTACATCTCGTATAAAAATTTTTTTCTACTAACATTAGCCCGATGTATATGAGAGTTTTCACCACCTGTCATCATACCAGGCAACCCACCACAAACTTAAGAAATATGTCTGACAAAAGAGTTACTGTGATAGAGTAAATTATAGAGGTTTCAATGCTCTTATTCCTGGAATTGAATTCTTCCTAAGAATTTTATATTCTCCATGTTACCACATTACAGCACATGCTATATACTAAGGTTCACTAGGTAAGCTTCAGGCCCATACCCCCAACATGTTGTCGTAGATCCTTCCTGTACTAATAAACTCTCATTGTTTTTACTATCATTCTACTGACCATTATCACAGGAAATATAATTGTATAAGAAGCTCACACTGGTTAATGGTATCCCCATTCTAATAAAAAACACAAACCCATAAGCTACAGAAGCATCCAACAAATATTTCCTAAAACAATCCACCACACCAATACTACTTATAATGGCTAGTATCATTAATCTAATATACTCTGGTCATGGAACACAATGAATAACAAAAATCTTTCATCCAGCAGCATCCACCCTCATGACAATCGCCCTTGTCACAAAAGTAGGACTTTCCCCATTTCACTTCTGAGTGCCTCACGTCACACAAGGCGTCCCATGAACAGCAGGCCTGATGCTATTAATATGACAAAAGTGCACCCCTGTCACTTTTATACCACATGTCACCATCCATCAACCTAAATATACTATTAATCATAGTGATATTATAAATCATAGCTGGAGGCTGAGGGAGATTTAGTCAGACTCACCTGGAAAAAATTAAACCCTCCTCATCAATTGCCCATATAGGATGAATAACAGCCGTTATAAAGTATATTCCGATTATAACAATCCTAAACATACTAATTTATATCATAACAGTACTCTCTTCTTATTATTTATGCCCAGAGCATGGACTACAAGAGTGTCATTATCACACACATGAGGTAAAACACCTCCCATCACAATCCTTTTCCTCACCATTATAGTATCATTAGGACATAGTCCATCACTATCAGGGTTTTTACCCAAATGAATACTTATCCAAGAGATAACGAAAATGACAACATCATTCTACCAACATTAATAGCCATCACAGCAGTGCTCAGCATATATTTCTACTTGCAGCTAACATACTCCACATCACTAACTGTATTCCCTTCATGAAACAACACAAAAACAAAGCACATTGAACATTCAAAGAAATAACCTTCCTATCATTACTAATCATAAAACCCAGACAATTACTCCACATAACACCCATTCCATCCGTGCTGGACTAGGAATTTAGGTTAGTTCAGACCAAGAGCTTTCATAACCCAAAACAAGTAAAATTTACTTAATTTCTAAAAATAAGGATTGAAAGACTTCATCCTACATCAATTGAATGTAAAGCAAACATTGTAGTTAAGCCAAATCTTTACGAGACTGATGAGTTTTAACCCCAGGAAACTTTAGTTAACAGGCAAATCCTCTAGTCAACTGGCTTCAATCTGCTTCTTCTTCATTTGAGAAAGAAAAAAAGAAAAAAGGCAGGAAAATCTCTGGCAGAATTGAAGCTGCTTCTCTGAAATTACAATTCAATTTGTTGATTCACCACAGGGTTTGTGAGAAAGAGGGCTCAATCTCTGTCTTCAGATTTACAGTCGAATGCTAGCTCAGTCATTTTACCTCTGTTCATACACTGTTGATTATTTTCAACAAATCACAAAGATATCGGCATCTTATAATTACTATTTGGTGCTTGAGCTGGAGTAGCAGGCAGCACCTTAAGAATATTAATCCAGGCTGAGCTATGCTAACCTGGAGCGCTACTTGGAGATGCACAAATCTGTAACGTGGTCATAACAGTCCCTGCATTTGTAATAATTTTCTTTATTGTTGTACCCCTTATATTGCAGGGTTTGAAAACTCACTTGGGCCACTAATAACTCGCACACCTGAGGTAGCATTTCCCCGAGTAAACCATGTAAATTTTTGACTACTTCCCCCATCGTTCTTACTCCTACTCATATCACCAATAGTAGAAGCTTGTTCTGGTACCAGTGGACCGTGTATTCAGCTCTAGCCTGCAACCTGGCCCACGCAGGAGCCTCTGTCGACATAACCATTTCCTCCTTACATTTATCAGGTGTCTCCTCAATTCTTGGTGCTATTGCTTTTATTACTATAGTCTTTCATACAAAACCAGCAGTCATACCCCAATACCAAACACCATTATTTGTTTAATCTTCACCAACTATAGCCATATTACTATAATTACCACTCTCAGTCCGAGCAGCCAGAATTGCCATACTCTTAAGAGATAGAAATCTCAACACTACTTTCTCTGACCCTGCAGGAGGAGGCCGAATCCTATACCAACACCTATTTTGATTCTTTGGTCACCCTGAAGTCTGTATTCATGGCCTACCAGGGTTTGTTATAAATTCACACATCATTACACACTATTTAGGACAAAAGGTGCCTTTCAGCTATTTGGGAATAGTATGAGTCATGCCCACTGGCTTTTTAGGATTTCTCTTGTGGGCCCATCATATATTTACCATAGGGAGAGCTGTCCACTCAGGAGCATACTTTGCAAAAGCTACCATAATTGCTTCTATCCCTACAGGAGTGTGCTTTCTCTGGTTGCAGTGAGCAGTAGCGACTCTACGCTGCGGTGCATTGCCTTTTCACTGAAAAGGCTTTCTTTATTGCAGAGCATGGCTTTCACGCTCTAGAGGGCAGGCTCAGTAGTTGTGGCACATGGGCTTTTTGCTCCACGGCAGGTGGAATATTCCCACACGATGGCTCGAACCCGTGTCCCCTGCATTGGCAGGCAAATTCTTAACCACTGCACCACCAGGGAAGTCCCTGGTTAGCAACTGTTCACGGAGGTAATATTATATGACCTCCAATATATTATGAGTTTTAGGCTTTAGTTTTTCTTTTTACAGTAGGAGGTTTCACAGGAATCATCTTAGTGAACTCATCCCCGGACACTATCCTCCAGGATACATACTATGTAGCAGCACACTTCCATGATCTAATGTCCATGGGAGCGGGCTTCACTATTACGGGAGGCTTCCTACACGGATTCCCACTATTCTCAGGTTACACAGTGAACTCAGCATGAGCAAAAAGTCACTTCACGCGTATATTTGTAGTAGTAAATATGACTTCCCGCAGCACTTTCTGGCCTCTCAGGAATGTCATTACTTTAGTCTCACTACTCGGAGGCACACACAACATGAAATATTGTGTCTTTTGGCTCACTCATCTCAATAGCAGCAGTAATGCTAATCATAATCTTCATACTTTGAAAAGCATTTGCATCTAAACAAGAAGGCTAAGCACTAGAAACTGATACTCCTAACCTAGAATTGTTACATAAATGCCCTCCACCATATCCTATGTTTCAAGATCCTACCTATGTAAATATAAAATAAGGAAGGTCTCAAGTCCTTTTCAACCACTTTCAAGCCAACACCATAACAATTATGTCTTTCTCAATAAATGAGAGAAAAGTAAAAAGTGATGTAGCTTTGTCAAACTTAAATCAGAGGCTAAAATCCTGTATATCACGAAGGCATATCAATTTCACCTAGGATCTCAAGATATAACATCACCGATTATGGAAGAACATTTACATTCTCATCATCACACATTAATAGTGATTTTTGAAACTAGTTCTCTATATTATTTCTCTAACATTGACAACTAAACTAACTCATATACATATAATAGATGCACAGGTAGAGAAAATGTGAACAATTTATCAGCCATTATTGTAATCTTAATTGCTCTATCATCATTGTGAATCCTTTACATGATACATGAAATCAATAACTCTTCCCAAACCATAAAATCGATGGGTCAGTAATGATACTGAAGCTACAAATACACAGATTATGAAGATTTAAATGTTGGCTCCTCTGTAATCCCCACATCAGGGCTAAAACCAGGAGAATAATGACAAATAGAAGTCAACAACCACGGAGTTAGAGAGAGTCATAGAATATTAGTTTCATCTGAAATTGTTGTACACTCCTGAGCTGTTCCTTCTCAGGCCTAAAAAGGGCTGCTATCCCAGGACGCCTAAATTAAAGAATCCTAATACCAACAGGACCAGGCCTATGTTGTAGACAAGAGAGCTCATTTTCCTGAGTTCAAAGACAGGCCAGAGGGATATGGCTGAGATGAGGGGTGAATCTGGAGCCCATGGGGATGCACTCTCCAAGCTCCAGGATAGGAATGGGCCATTATTGGTTTAATGGACCTCTGGGGTCCCAGGCCACCCACACCACGCCCTCCCGAGCAGGATCTTGGCAACATTCCCTGTCAGTGATGAGGCAACCTAGCACTTGTCACGCCCCGATGTTGTGTCCTATGTGGGCACCATGCTGTGGGGACCACACCCACACTCTGCAGGTCCATGCTACAGGGTCCTTCTTGCCTCAGGAGTAGAGACCACCCAGCAAGCAGTTCGCTCCCCAACCAGCAGGAGGAGGGGAGGAGAGCAGGGGCACCAGGGGAATCTCACTCAGACAACAACACCCAGGGGTGCCAGCGGGGACAGTGATGATGCAGATGAGGCCCAGACCAAGAGATGCGACCAGAGGACACAAAAGGCAGCTGATCAGGTCCTGACTCAACTGCATCCCGGACACCTTTGTCCCTCCTACGCCCCTTCCTCATACATCCCCTCCTTAAATGCAGATTCTTCAGATGCAAACAGGCAGAGCCTCAGACTGAAAGTCAGCTCTTCCAAAATGACCCGTCAGCAAACACTGCAGGATTGTGCTCCAGTGGGGGCCCTGGAGTCCACAACTCAGGGACTGAAGGGGACATCGGTGCCAGGGCCAGTGTGAGGGGATGGGGAGTGAGACTTTCATGGTTGTGGAATGTTGGTTTTGCAAGATGAAAAGTTCTAGGCGTGGTGGTGATGGCTCCACGAGAAAGTGAATAGATCTGATGCCTCAGAAACGTGCACTTAAAATGGTGACGATGGTAAAGGGTATGTGACGTGTGTTTTATTTCACTTAAATTCATAAAATAATGTCTTTTTAAATCAGAGTCCATTTCGACTCCCGTTCATCACAAATGTCGGAGACCCAAACACATTCCCCTACCTTAGGGGCCATCACGGTGCCCTCACATGGCACATGGGAGACCGTTCTCACAGGGGCCTAGTCTGTGCTCACCTCACCTCTGTCCAGGGAGACCCAGGCAGTGGTGACCCCCATAGATTAGACATATGATATGCTATGATATTCATATGACACCACCGAACATTGTCACTCACCAGCACACAGAGCAGCACCCCACTCAAACATGCATGACCTCATATGAATGCGACAAGATTAAGGGAAGAAAAGGAACCACCAGTTAATCAGGGCAACACCCTTAACGCAGAGGTTGGAAATGTCAAAGGGGTAAAGACACACTGCAGGCAAAGAGCACATAGGGGTCTCCCCATACATGTGATCCTGACCCATGCAGATGTGGTGAGACCCATACAGTGCCCGTACCCTATAGCTGGGGTCACACATCCACACTCACCACAGTGACCCCACCTCCCCAGACCCTGCACCTAAAGTCACACGTTCTCTCTCAACACGTGACCCCACCTCCTCAGACCCCTCCACCTGGGTCACATGTCCACAGTCCCAGGGTGAACTGCCCTCCACAGACTCCCCCAACTGGGGTCACACGTGCACATCCTCCAGGGTGACCTCACCTCACCAGACCGTGCACCTGGGGTCACATGTCCCCTTGGTCAGGGCACCATAGCTCTGCTCTTGGCTCCCTAATTTGGAAACAAGCTGGGTTCCTGGGCCCTGCTGGGATGAGAAAAAGTGTAAGGTGGGTCTCCTGTCCCCACACTTGTCCCACAGAAGTCCTCCTCTTTTCACTTTGGTTCTGTGTGATTTTACCTCTTTTTAAAGCTTTCATGCTAAAGTTGAACACATTACTTGGTTCTGGCAGGCACAGTCTCACTTTCTTGTCTCACTTACTTGTTGAGAAAACTCATAGGACAGCAGGGCTGAAAGCCGAAGGGCAGCTCTGGACGCTGCTGACTAGGGACGGCAGACAGGAAGGAGAGCTCAGCAGCAGCCTCAGCTGTTACCCATCGGCCTTTTGCCCGATCTGCGTGCCCTGCAATCAATTCACCAGCTAAACCTGCCTCCCTTCGCACCATGCACGTGCTGGTAAATTGGAATAATCAGCAGGTAGCCCTCCTGAGGATTATCCACGAGCCCCAAGGAAGGTGAACCTTGCAGGAATAAGGACTAAGGCCCTGCCCATAGCACTGCCCTTGGGAGGACCAGGTCACCACAGTCAGAAGAGAGGGTGTTACCTAGACAAGCCCACCTCGGCTCCAGACCCAGACATCTAAGCACTGACTTTCAAATGCAGGCACGGAGCTTCCCAGTACTGAGGCCAGGCCGGCTCTCTTCCCAGCTCTCCAGACTCCTAGCATACACGGAACATGGTCAGGTCTAAATCTTCTTATTATAGACAACACATGGTCAGCTCTAAACATAAACAGTAGACAGCACATGGAGAGGTCTAAATTTACCATGTAGACAGGACTTGATCATGTTTCAACTAGCTTAGGGCTGAGCTCATAGGAGGTACAGATCACACATATGGGTCTCTCATCTTTGGACACCCACATCAGGAAACTGAACAATATCGTTGTCATTAAACATTTCAACAGGCAAAACAGAAATGTTACCAGTGTGTCTGGCCACCTGATGGTCAGGATCCTCATGTGATGCAAGAACTTCTTAGAGTGCAGCCCAGTCTGCGGCCAGGCCAGGCAAGAAGTGGCCTGATTGCAGCCTCCCAGGCTTCCAGAAGGAGGCGGCCGCACAGGAGGCCCAGGCAGGACAGTTCTGCATGGTGCGGGCCAGGAGAGCCTGTCTGTCCATTCCACTGGCCGATTCCGGGCGGGGTGCTCAGGGTCGCTGAGAGCCCCGCGCTCAGGCCCTGCTTCCCTGCACCATGTGCGTGTGCGTGCGTGTGTGTGTGTGTGTGTGTGTGTATCTGTGTGTGTGTAGAGGGGGCAGTGGCTGACGGCTCCCACGGCTCCCGTCCCGGGCACCGTGATATCTTCGAGGGGAGGTACGGGGAGAGGTAGGGGCACAGAAGCCATTGGAGAGGAGAACCCACCACGGAGCTCCTTGCACACTGGCTCACCCCACCCGGGGACCAGCCTACCCATCGTGGGCCACATGCCACCCCCCAGCCCCGCACCCCAAAAGGCAGGGCACCTGCTCTTTCAATAGCACAGGGTCTCACATGAAGGAGACTCAGTGGGGAATGTCACCCACTCCCCCACTCCTGATGCTCCGTTTGGGGAGAATGAACCCCCTTGACTGGGCGATGGGACCCTGTGATGAAACATGTGGTGCCCCATCCAAGTCGGGGTCTGGCTGACAGATGGGAACACAGGAGCCACGTGCATGGCCTGGAGGCCAGGCCAACAGGACGAGCACCTCCAGCCTTGGTCTAGCTCTCCAACTGTGACATTGTAGTTTATAGGGGACCTAGGGCAGGTGACTGAATGTAATGGGGGCCTCAGGTGGACATCAAAGCTAAGAAAAAGGGAAAAATACATGTCAGCTTCACTTGCTTTCAGGAATTAATGCTTTACGGATTCACTTTATTCCCTGTGTGTGTGCTACGTGTGTGCATGTGCCTGTATGCGTACATGTGCTGTGCATGTGCATAGGTATGTGCACCGGCACACGTTAGTGTGTGCGTGGGTACACGCGTGCGTGTGTGTTCATAGGCTAGTGTGTGAATATATTTGTGCTGTGCGCATGCGTATGTTTGTGTGTGTGCTGTGTCTACCTTTGCGCACACCTGTGTGTTTTCTGCAACCACTTGCAAGTTGATTGCAGACTGAATTGTGCCCCAGATATGTCCGCACGCACCTGCTCTAACAATCCTGCGTAGCCACGTAAAGTTCAGAGATCGCAGGGATTTAAATGGATGGAGCAGGATGTCCTCACACAGGGTCTGTCTTCCAGTGACTGTCACTGTCTGAGTGACATCCTTCACACGTTCTTTAAGCCCCATTCAGGGTCCAGTTTAGACCCCATTACATTCAGTCACCTGCCTCAGGTCCCTTAATGCTACAATGTCACAGTTGGAGAGCTAGACCAAGGCTGGAGGTGCTCGTCCTGTTGGCCTGGCCTCCAGGCCATGCACGTGGCTCCTGTGTTCCCATCTGTCAGCCAGACCCCGACTTGGATGGGGCACCACATGTTTCATCACAGGGTCCCATCGCCCAGTCAAGGGGGTTCATTCTCCCCAAACGGAGCATCAGGAGTGGGGGAGTGGGTGACATTCCCCACTGAGTCTCCTTCATGTGAGACCCTGTGCTATTGAAAGAGCAGGTGCCCTGCCTTTTGGGGTGCGGGGCTGGGGGGTGGCATGTGGCCCACGATGGGTAGGCTGGTCCCCGGGTGGGGTGAGCCAGTGTGCAAGGAGCTCCGTGGTGGGTTCTCCTCTCCAATGGCTTCTGTGCCCCTACCTCTCCCCGTACCTCCCCTCGAAGATATCACGGTGCCCGGGACGGGAGCCGTGGGAGCCGTCAGCCACTGCCCCCTCTACACACACACAGATACACACACACACACACACACACACGCACGCACACGCACATGGTGCAGGGAAGCAGGGCCTGAGCGCGGGGCTCTCAGCGACCCTGAGCACCCCGCCCGGAATCGGCCAGTGGAATGGACAGACAGGCTCTCCTGGCCCGCACCATGCAGAACTGTCCTGCCTGGGCCTCCTGTGCGGCCGCCTCCTTCTGGAAGCCTGGGAGGCTGCAATCAGGCCACTTCTTGCCTGGCCTGGCCGCAGACTGGGCTGCACTCTAAGAAGTTCTTGCATCACATGAGGATCCTGACCATCAGGTGGCCAGACACACTGGTAACATTTCTGTTTTGCCTGTTGAAATGTTTAATGACAACGATATTGTTCAGTTTCCTGATGTGGGTGTCCAAAGATGAGAGACCCATATGTGTGATCTGTACCTCCTATGAGCTCAGCCCTAAGCTAGTTGAAACATGATCAAGTCCTGTCTACATGGTAAATTTAGACCTCTCCATGTGCTGTCTACTGTTTATGTTTAGAGCTGACCATGTGTTGTCTATAATAAGAAGATTTAGACCTGACCATGTTCCGTGTATGCTAGGAGTCTGGAGAGCTGGGAAGAGAGCCGGCCTGGCCTCAGTACTGGGAAGCTCCGTGCCTGCATTTGAAAGTCAGTGCTTAGATGTCTGGGTCTGGAGCCGAGGTGGGCTTGTCTAGGTAACACCCTCTCTTCTGACTGTGGTGACCTGGTCCTCCCAAGGGCAGTGCTATGGGCAGGGCCTTAGTCCTTATTCCTGCAAGGTTCACCTTCCTTGGGGCTCGTGGATAATCCTCAGGAGGGCTACCTGCTGATTATTCCAATTTACCAGCACGTGCATGGTGCGAAGGGAGGCAGGTTTAGCTGGTGAATTGATTGCAGGGCACGCAGATCGGGCAAAAGGCCGATGGGTAACAGCTGAGGCTGCTGCTGAGCTCTCCTTCCTGTCTGCCGTCCCTAGTCAGCAGCGTCCAGAGCTGCCCTTCGGCTTTCAGCCCTGCTGTCCTATGAGTTTTCTCAACAAGTAAGTGAGACAAGAAAGTGAGACTGTGCCTGCCAGAACCAAGTAATGTGTTCAACTTTAGCATGAAAGCTTTAAAAAGAGGTAAAATCACACAGAACCAAAGTGAAAAGAGGAGGACTTCTGTGGGACAAGTGTGGGGACAGGAGACCCACCTTACACTTTTTCTCATCCCAGCAGGGCCCAGGAACCCAGCTTGTTTCCAAATTAGGGAGCCAAGAGCAGAGCTATGGTGCCCTGACCAAGGGGACATGTGACCCCAGGTGCACGGTCTGGTGAGGTGAGGTCACCCTGGAGGATGTGCACGTGTGACCCCAGTTGGGGGAGTCTGTGGAGGGCAGTTCACCCTGGGACTGTGGACATGTGACCCAGGTGGAGGGGTCTGAGGAGGTGGGGTCACGTGTTGAGAGAGAACGTGTGACTTTAGGTGCAGGGTCTGGGGAGGTGGGGTCACTGTGGTGAGTGTGGATGTGTGACCCCAGCTATAGGGTACGGGCACTGTATGGGTCTCACCACATCTGCATGGGTCAGGATCACATGTATGGGGAGACCCCTATGTGCTCTTTGCCTGCAGTGTGTCTTTACCCCTTTGACATTTCCAACCTCTGCGTTAAGGGTGTTGCCCTGATTAACTGGTGGTTCCTTTTCTTCCCTTAATCTTGTCGCATTCATATGAGGTCATGCATGTTTGAGTGGGGTGCTGCTCTGTGTGCTGGTGAGTGACAATGTTCGGTGGTGTCATATGAATATCATAGCATATCATATGTCTAATCTATGGGGGTCACCACTGCCTGGGTCTCCCTGGACAGAGGTGAGGTGAGCACAGACTAGGCCCCTGTGAGAACGGTCTCCCATGTGCCATGTGAGGGCACCGTGATGGCCCCTAAGGTAGGGGAATGTGTTTGGGTCTCCGACATTTGTGATGAACGGGAGTCGAAATGGACTCTGATTTAAAAAGACATTATTTTATGAATTTAAGTGAAATAAAACACACGTCACATACCCTTTACCATCGTCACCATTTTAAGTGCACGTTTCTGAGGCATCAGATCTATTCACTTTCTCGTGGAGCCATCACCACCACGCCTAGAACTTTTCATCTTGCAAAACCAACATTCCACAACCATGAAAGTCTCACTCCCCATCCCCTCACACTGGCCCTGGCACCGATGTCCCCTTCAGTCCCTGAGTTGTGGACTCCAGGGCCCCCACTGGAGCACAATCCTGCAGTGTTTGCTGACGGGTCATTTTGGAAGAGCTGACTTTCAGTCTGAGGCTCTGCCTGTTTGCATCTGAAGAATCTGCATTTAAGGAGGGGATGTATGAGGAAGGGGCGTAGGAGGGACAAAGGTGTCCGGGATGCAGTTGAGTCAGGACCTGATCAGCTGCCTTTTGTGTCCTCTGGTCGCATCTCTTGGTCTGGGCCTCATCTGCATCATCACTGTCCCCGCTGGCACCCCTGGGTGTTGTTGTCTGAGTGAGATTCCCCTGGTGCCCCTGCTCTCCTCCCCTCCTCCTGCTGGTTGGGGAGCGAACTGCTTGCTGGGTGGTCTCTACTCCTGAGGCAAGAAGGACCCTGTAGCATGGACCTGCAGAGTGTGGGTGTGGTCCCCACAGCATGGTGCCCACATAGGACACAACATCGGGGCGTGACAAGTGCTAGGTTGCCTCATCACTGACAGGGAATGTTGCCAAGATCCTGCTCGGGAGGGCGTGGTGTGGGTGGCCTGGGACCCCAGAGGTCCATTAAACCAATAATGGCCCATTCCTATCCTGGAGCTTGGAGAGTGCATCCCCATGGGCTCCAGATTCACCCCTCATCTCAGCCATATCCCTCTGGCCTGTCTTTGAACTCAGGAAAATGAGCTCTCTTGTCTACAACATAGGCCTGGTCCTGTTGGTATTAGGATTCTTTAATTTAGGCGTCCTGGGATAGCAGCCCTTTTCAGGCCTGAGAAGGAACAGCTCAGGAGTGTACAACAATTTCAGATGAAACTAATATTCTATGACTCTCTCTAACTCCGTGGTTGTTGACTTCTATTAGTCATTATTCTCCTGGTTTTAGCCCTGATGTGGGGATTACAGAGGAGCCAACATTTAAATCTTCATAATCTGTGTATTTGTAGCTTCAGTATCATTACTGACCCATCGATTTTATGGTTTGGGAAGAGTTATTGATTTCATGTATCATGTAAAGGATTCACAATGATGATAGAGCAATTAAGATTACAATAATGGCTGATAAATTGTTCACATTTTCTCTACCTGTGCATCTATTATATGTATATGAGTTAGTTTAGTTGTCAATGTTAGAGAAATAATATAGAGAACTAGTTTCAAAAATCACTATTAATGTGTGATGATGAGAATGTAAATGTTCTTCCATAATCGGTGATGTTATATCTTGAGATCCTAGGTGAAATTGATATGCCTTCGTGATATACAGGATTTTAGCCTCTGATTTAAGTTTGACAAAGCTACATCACTTTTTACTTTTCTCTCATTTATTGAGAAAGACATAATTGTTATGGTGTTGGCTTGAAAGTGGTTGAAAAGGACTTGAGACCTTCCTTATTTTATATTTACATAGGTAGGATCTTGAAACATAGGATATGGTGGAGGGCATTTATGTAACAATTCTAGGTTAGGAGTATCAGTTTCTAGTGCTTAGCCTTCTTGTTTAGATGCAAATGCTTTTCAAAGTATGAAGATTATGATTAGCATTACTGCTGCTATTGAGATGAGTGAGCCAAAAGACACAATATTTCATGTTGTGTGTGCCTCCGAGTAGTGAGACTAAAGTAATGACATTCCTGAGAGGCCAGAAAGTGCTGCGGGAAGTCATATTTACTACTACAAATATACGCGTGAAGTGACTTTTTGCTCATGCTGAGTTCACTGTGTAACCTGAGAATAGTGGGAATCCGTGTAGGAAGCCTCCCGTAATAGTGAAGCCCGCTCCCATGGACATTAGATCATGGAAGTGTGCTGCTACATAGTATGTATCCTGGAGGATAGTGTCCGGGGATGAGTTCACTAAGATGATTCCTGTGAAACCTCCTACTGTAAAAAGAAAAACTAAAGCCTAAAACTCATAATATATTGGAGGTCATATAATATTACCTCCGTGAACAGTTGCTAACCAGGGACTTCCCTGGTGGTGCAGTGGTTAAGAATTTGCCTGCCAATGCAGGGGACACGGGTTCGAGCCATCGTGTGGGAATATTCCACCTGCCGTGGAGCAAAAAGCCCATGTGCCACAACTACTGAGCCTGCCCTCTAGAGCGTGAAAGCCATGCTCTGCAATAAAGAAAGCCTTTTCAGTGAAAAGGCAATGCACCGCAGCGTAGAGTCGCTACTGCTCACTGCAACCAGAGAAAGCACACTCCTGTAGGGATAGAAGCAATTATGGTAGCTTTTGCAAAGTATGCTCCTGAGTGGACAGCTCTCCCTATGGTAAATATATGATGGGCCCACAAGAGAAATCCTAAAAAGCCAGTGGGCATGACTCATACTATTCCCAAATAGCTGAAAGGCACCTTTTGTCCTAAATAGTGTGTAATGATGTGTGAATTTATAACAAACCCTGGTAGGCCATGAATACAGACTTCAGGGTGACCAAAGAATCAAAATAGGTGTTGGTATAGGATTCGGCCTCCTCCTGCAGGGTCAGAGAAAGTAGTGTTGAGATTTCTATCTCTTAAGAGTATGGCAATTCTGGCTGCTCGGACTGAGAGTGGTAATTATAGTAATATGGCTATAGTTGGTGAAGATTAAACAAATAATGGTGTTTGGTATTGGGGTATGACTGCTGGTTTTGTATGAAAGACTATAGTAATAAAAGCAATAGCACCAAGAATTGAGGAGACACCTGATAAATGTAAGGAGGAAATGGTTATGTCGACAGAGGCTCCTGCGTGGGCCAGGTTGCAGGCTAGAGCTGAATACACGGTCCACTGGTACCAGAACAAGCTTCTACTATTGGTGATATGAGTAGGAGTAAGAACGATGGGGGAAGTAGTCAAAAATTTACATGGTTTACTCGGGGAAATGCTACCTCAGGTGTGCGAGTTATTAGTGGCCCAAGTGAGTTTTCAAACCCTGCAATATAAGGGGTACAACAATAAAGAAAATTATTACAAATGCAGGGACTGTTATGACCACGTTACAGATTTGTGCATCTCCAAGTAGCGCTCCAGGTTAGCATAGCTCAGCCTGGATTAATATTCTTAAGGTGCTGCCTGCTACTCCAGCTCAAGCACCAAATAGTAATTATAAGATGCCGATATCTTTGTGATTTGTTGAAAATAATCAACAGTGTATGAACAGAGGTAAAATGACTGAGCTAGCATTCGACTGTAAATCTGAAGACAGAGATTGAGCCCTCTTTCTCACAAACCCTGTGGTGAATCAACAAATTGAATTGTAATTTCAGAGAAGCAGCTTCAATTCTGCCAGAGATTTTCCTGCCTTTTTTCTTTTTTTCTTTCTCAAATGAAGAAGAAGCAGATTGAAGCCAGTTGACTAGAGGATTTGCCTGTTAACTAAAGTTTCCTGGGGTTAAAACTCATCAGTCTCGTAAAGATTTGGCTTAACTACAATGTTTGCTTTACATTCAATTGATGTAGGATGAAGTCTTTCAATCCTTATTTTTAGAAATTAAGTAAATTTTACTTGTTTTGGGTTATGAAAGCTCTTGGTCTGAACTAACCTAAATTCCTAGTCCAGCACGGATGGAATGGGTGTTATGTGGAGTAATTGTCTGGGTTTTATGATTAGTAATGATAGGAAGGTTATTTCTTTGAATGTTCAATGTGCTTTGTTTTTGTGTTGTTTCATGAAGGGAATACAGTTAGTGATGTGGAGTATGTTAGCTGCAAGTAGAAATATATGCTGAGCACTGCTGTGATGGCTATTAATGTTGGTAGAATGATGTTGTCATTTTCGTTATCTCTTGGATAAGTATTCATTTGGGTAAAAACCCTGATAGTGATGGACTATGTCCTAATGATACTATAATGGTGAGGAAAAGGATTGTGATGGGAGGTGTTTTACCTCATGTGTGTGATAATGACACTCTTGTAGTCCATGCTCTGGGCATAAATAATAAGAAGAGAGTACTGTTATGATATAAATTAGTATGTTTAGGATTGTTATAATCGGAATATACTTTATAACGGCTGTTATTCATCCTATATGGGCAATTGATGAGGAGGGTTTAATTTTTTCCAGGTGAGTCTGACTAAATCTCCCTCAGCCTCCAGCTATGATTTATAATATCACTATGATTAATAGTATATTTAGGTTGATGGATGGTGACATGTGGTATAAAAGTGACAGGGGTGCACTTTTGTCATATTAATAGCATCAGGCCTGCTGTTCATGGGACGCCTTGTGTGACGTGAGGCACTCAGAAGTGAAATGGGGAAAGTCCTACTTTTGTGACAAGGGCGATTGTCATGAGGGTGGATGCTGCTGGATGAAAGATTTTTGTTATTCATTGTGTTCCATGACCAGAGTATATTAGATTAATGATACTAGCCATTATAAGTAGTATTGGTGTGGTGGATTGTTTTAGGAAATATTTGTTGGATGCTTCTGTAGCTTATGGGTTTGTGTTTTTTATTAGAATGGGGATACCATTAACCAGTGTGAGCTTCTTATACAATTATATTTCCTGTGATAATGGTCAGTAGAATGATAGTAAAAACAATGAGAGTTTATTAGTACAGGAAGGATCTACGACAACATGTTGGGGGTATGGGCCTGAAGCTTACCTAGTGAACCTTAGTATATAGCATGTGCTGTAATGTGGTAACATGGAGAATATAAAATTCTTAGGAAGAATTCAATTCCAGGAATAAGAGCATTGAAACCTCTATAATTTACTCTATCACAGTAACTCTTTTGTCAGACATATTTCTTAAGTTTGTGGTGGGTTGCCTGGTATGATGACAGGTGGTGAAAACTCTCATATACATCGGGCTAATGTTAGTAGAAAAAAATTTTTATACGAGATGTAGACGTTGATCATATCAAAATTGTGGGTAGGATGCTCAAATTCATAGAAAGGAGATTGTTAGATGTGTTTTAATGATGACTTGGGGTGCATATAATTCTGGCACCTAGGGATTGTCGAATGCTCCTACAAATGGATTGTTGTGGAAATGTTTATTATAAGGAAATTGACATATTGTCTAGCAAGGAAGAGGTGAATGGGCCTGCTACATCTTCTACATTGAAGTCATATACAGGTTTTGATTCTACTTCTGTTGAATCAAGTGAGGCTTCATTGAATTTCTGCTACTGCGGAGATAATAAAATTCTGAGTAGGGGTCAGAAGAAAATAGTCATAGGTGTTCCTGTGTAATAATTACTGTTGAAAGTGTAAATGATCCATTTATCAGTAAGACTGAGAATAGAATAACTGCTACATTACTTCATATGAGATTGTCTATGCTACTGTCCCTAGAGCTCCAGTGAGTGAGTATGGTGAATGTGAAGCTCATCCAGAACTGAGGATGGAATAAATGGCTAGGTGTGATATGGCTAATATAAAGAGTATGCCTACATTTATATTAATTAGTGGCTAAGATATGGGAAGAGGAATTCATGTTGTGAGAGCCAGGGTTAAGGCTAGCATTGGGGCAATAATATATAAATTGATGCTGTTGATGGACATAGTGGGTCTTTAATAAGTAATTTGAATGCCTCAGCAATGGGTTGTAATAATCCATGTGGGCAGATGATTTTTGGCCCTTTCTGGATTTGTATATAGCTTAGGATTTTCCATTTAGTTAATATGAGGAATGCTATGGTGAATTAAATTGGGTAACTTGTGAAAGAGTGTTGATTATAAACATATTCTTAGGAAGAGGACTTGAACCAGTGCAGATAAAAGTTTCAGTTTTACATAATTACCGGGCTCTGCCACCGTAACAAACCCTGCTCTACAGTAGGGTATGTATAAATTAATTGAATGTAGATTATGTCATCATTTAGTTTGAAGACATTGTGTAAAGTAAGCCGTATTGCTCTTGTCCTTTCATACTGGAAGAAATCTGCAATAGACAGAAACCAAGCAGGATGGCTCCAGTCTGAACTCAGATCATGTGAGACTTTAATCATTGAACAAAGAGACAATTAATAGCAGTTATACCATTGAAATGTCGTGATCCAGCATCAAGGTCAAAAACCATATTGCCGATATGAACTCTAGAATACAATTACACTCTTATCCCTAGTAAAACTTGTTCCATTGATCAGTGTTTGAGAAGAACAGGTGATAAAGAATTTTGACTAGCTGGTCTAAATTGTAATCACTCAGAGGTGATTTTATTCTCTAAAAATGAATGGCACACGGGCTCAAGGTGCACCAGCTTCAGTAGTTGTGGCACGCAGGCTCAGTAGTTGTGGCCCACTGGGTTAGTTGCTCCGTTGCACGTGGGATCTTCCCAGACTAGGGATCGAACCCGTGTCCCCTGAATTGGCAGGCGCAGTCTTAACCACTGCATCACCAGGGAAGTCCCAGAATCGCCGTCTCCCTTTTAATACACCTTAAGCCCAAAGAATCCATGGAAGATTGTTACAGATAATAAGAGAATAAAATATTGTAAGGACTATAACAGAAGCATATAGTACACTGTTCATATAGACACATCCCAAGCAGTTACAAAGTATATTATAAAGGAGGCTGCAGTTTGCAAAGAACAACATAAATTATACCCACAAACTCCCAATATTTCCTGAATCGTTGCAATCTGAAACCCTATTGTAGGAAGCAGAACATTCCAGGAGACATTCTACAAATCAAGGCCTCTAAACCCTGTGGGTGGATAAGGAATTCTGGAAGGAAGGTATCCTCACTCAAGGAGAGCATGATCCTATACTTTTGTCACATCACATCCCTGTACAATTCCCATTGATCTCGGTCCAGGCATTCCCAGTTCTCTTGAGAGAAATCTATGGGCACATCCTGGGATGTCAGCAGTCCCTGAAATTAAAAGTACACATGACATTTGGCCACGGGAAGAGTTCATAATGTGACGCAAGAAGAAAAGAGCAAATTAAGAGAACTGGTTTTAATTTAGAAGAGTGTCTTCAATCATCCACTAATATATATATATACATATATATTTTTTTTCACAAAGTAACTTTCTCTATTTCTAACTACAAAAAAGAGTATGTCATGTGATCCATAAAACTAGTATAGAGACTATAGTCATCTGGAAAAGAAATGATAAAATGGTGGTTTCAACACGGACATATGCATTTTTGAGTGTTTTATTTATATCAAACTGGATAAAATGTGCGTATTTCTCAGACAGAAAAGACATGTCGAGGTAGAAATGTATCTTTCAACTATTCATGGGTCCACAAGTACACTGGAGAGAGTGTAAAATTGCAGATTCTGATACAGTAGGGCCGGTGGGCCTGAGTTCTATTTTTTAAACGAGCTCATTTTTAACTAGTGATGCCACAGTCTCTGATTCATTAACGACAATTGTGAATAGCAGAGACATAATAAGGAAAGGTAAACATTCATAGTTAACTTCTAACTTCAAGTGTGTTATGGATTTCCCACGTTTAATAGGATAGTAAGCACAGCAGCAACCACCATTTGTGAACATTCACTGTAGACCGTGTGTATCTTTCTGACTTTTTGTGTAGGATTGCAGGTAAAAGGCCTGTGCTGCGGCCACAGTGGGCGGGGCCCTCAGGCCGGGCCGCCCCTCCAGGCCCCCCGACGGGGCCCTGAGCTCCTGGCGGCTCCTCCCCCGGCGCCCCGCCCCCTCCCAGGAGGCCTCGGGGCAGAACGGCCCCACCCACTGCGCCCGGAACGGAGCCCGCGTTTCCTCAGAGCTGGAGCTCCCGGCTCGGGGTCTCTTCCCTCCGCCGTCACGGAGCTGCCCCGGAGCCCAAGGGGAGGGCGGCCTCACTGACGCTGCCGGCTGCGGAGGGGCCCCGGCGGCCGAAGCCGCGACAGTCGTGGGGACGGCGGGCCGGGTAAGTGGGTCTGGTGCCCGGGCGGCCGCGCAAGAGCAGCTTCTGAGGGGAAGGGTTTCGCGGCCACCCGCCGCTGCTGTGCAGAACGAGCGGCCTCGGGGTCTGGTCCCGGGGAACTTCGGCCCCTCCTCTCGGCCCTGCCCTCGGCCTGGCTCGCGGGGCCCGGGGGGCGTGGGGAGAGGGCGGCTGAACGTCCTGAGGGGACACGGGGCGAGGGAGGCGCAGGGTCCGGCCGCAGCGTCAGCGACCCTCCTCCCGACGGCGGGGAAAGCGGCGAAAGTTCCTCCCGAGGCTCCCAGGCCTCTTGTTCAGCCGAGGCCCTGTGCGCCCCTTCGTCCCTGAGCTAAAGCACCGGGGGGGGGGGAGGGGACAGGGCGGGGGGCTGGCGCAGGTGATGGGGGACGGGAAAAGGTGATTGTCAGCTAAGGAGAACCTGCTCTCCCAGGTTCT
Organism: Kogia breviceps; assembly: GCF_026419965.1. NCBI lineage: Eukaryota > Metazoa > Chordata > Mammalia > Artiodactyla > Physeteridae > Kogia > Kogia breviceps. The sequence continues at coordinate 39,087 of NW_026711635.1, read as the reverse complement.
ACAGGAATGCAGGGCTTTCCTTATGCGAAGATGCCGGAGTCAGGCTCACGAATTCCTTCCTTTGATATGCACCTCAGCTCTCTGGGGCCTGCATTCTGTAATTGCACATCCTGAGTTCCTCAGGGCCTGCCCGCTCACATTGGAGAGGATGACTGTGGCATCTTTTGTTTACTGAGATGGCAAGAAATATTCCATTTCTCACAGGCTTGAGGGGCAGACAGTGAAGAAGCGTCGGAGAGTCTCACTTGGCATGTACTTTGGTTTACATATAGATAATAGTTATACTTACTTAACTGTGCTAATAGAGGCTCTGGAGTACAATCAACTTGTACTACTGCCCTCTATGTATTAATTTCATCAATATCATAAGATAAATGCCTGTAGAATTGACTTAATCCAGTTAAATAGCATAATGATTTTTAAAGGAAACATAATAGAAATATAACAACAAAACCTTTACCACTACAGGCTGGGTCTGGAACAAGGTAAATAAATGTTCCATTGTTAAAATATTGAAAGAGTATTCAATAGAAATATCAAGAAAAATGACAAATAATAAGGGCAGCAGAATGTTGAAATGTTCTATCTTTATCATTAAAGTGGCAGAAAATCATTTATGAGCAGGCACTGGGGCAGAAGATGCCTGATTTTATATCTTTGTCATATTTGTGCAGTTGTTTCAACAAGTAACTTAAAGACACAATGGAAAAGCCAGGAGGTTTGTGCCTGAGATCATGTTGATGTGAAACCCGGGATGGCCGCCTTGTGCCAGGTGAGTTAAGTTTACCTCGCAGGTAGACCCCAGAGCTCCTGAGAAACAAGGGCTGGAATTTTTCTTCTGCGATGAATAGGAGCTGTTGAGTCCAGTTCATTGAGCAAGGAGTAGGTCTTGTCTATTACATATTTGGTTTTTGGAACGGTATCTGTGCTAATTTCAAACTCTTGTTTTATGAAAACCCCCCCTCACCTTTCCCCTGAAGCAGGCATAAGTGTGTTTTCTAAAAGCGTGACTCTGTTCTGTTTTAATTCAGTTCTTTGTAGCCATGTTTACATTCCCTCTATAAGTGATATGTTTTGATAAATTTCTTTTTCTGTGTGACCTTTTTCACTTTGAATTATCGTACCTAAATCCACTCATTATGCTGCTACTAGCCTTATGACATTGATTTCATGGCTGAGTGATATTCCATTGTACATAAGTTTCACAACTTCTGTATCCATTTTTCTCTTTCCTGGGATATGGAACGGGTACCGAAGTCGAGGTTCTTGTAAACAGAGCAGCCCTAAGCTTTGGGGTGCCTGTGTCTTGTTGATTTTTAGTCTTCCCAAGATATACGCCCATGAGTGGAAGTGCCCTATGCTCTGTAGCTCTGTTGTTTAGATGTTTTAGGAAACACCATACACTTTTGTAGAGTGTCTGCGGCAATTTTCATCCCGCCCGTCAGCATAACAAGGTTTCCTGTTCTCCATGGCCTGTCCTGCATTTGTGGTTTTTTACACTTTTTTCAGATGGCCGTTTTGACCGGGGGGAAGTGAGACTTCTTTGTAGTGCTGATTTGCTCTCCCAGCTTGCTTGGTTGGCCAAAACGTGTGTATGCTTTTTTACCTGAATATATTCAGGAAGGAACACATACTCCCTTTTTGGCCAACTGCATCATTGTCCAAGTTCTGCCGCTTTTCATGTGCTTTCAAGGAAACTCCAATCTACCTCTTGAAATCTGTTTCCTGCAATTCTGCCTTGCTTTCAAATCCTCTTCGTTGCCTTAACTCAATGTATTTTTGGATGGTAGTTGTCATTTATCACTGTGCAGGTTTGTGAGTTGCAGTGCCCCTGAGCTCCATGTTTCAACTGCCCTTTTTGTGAGCTGGCCCAGAAAACCACAGCATCGCCTCAGGCCCTATCCTGGTTTCGGGGCGTCAGGCTGAGCCTTTGGTGAATTCTTCTTCGTGATGGGAAATGAGAGTAACATGTGCCCGACCAAACACCTCCAGCGAGTCTCTCATTGGTTCCCCCTTTTCCCGTTCATCCTCGGCACATATTGCAAACTGTTCGAAACAGGAGGTTAAAGGTGCTGATTCTCCAAGTGGGGAGATTGTTAGTAAAGCGGCTGGAATGGTGAACCCGAGCACCAGGAGATGAAAAATGAGGTGCGCTGTCGAAACCTTTCATGATCACACGGTGTATCATCCTCTGGGCTTCCCATGCAGCTTTTAGCTGTAGGAAGGTTGCGTTGCACCTGGAGAGTTGGGACCCATGGAATGGGTAGCACACAGTATTACTTTAAAGGGTCTGCATTTGCTCACTCAACCTCACCAATCCTCTCAGTCCCAAGAGTGTCCAACCTTATGTCTCATCCTGCTGTGTGTCTAGGTGTGTTCAATCCATGTTGCATCATAGCCCCTGAGCAAAAGTTATAAGGGTTTTTATGTCTGTCACTGTCTTTTTCTACTATTGTTATATTGGTTACAGCTGATTTTCAACGCTGTTTGTTGCTGTTCTACATCCACTTGATTCACGTAGAAACAGACATCAATAAATTCTTTTTCAGATTCTTAACAGTCGTATAGAATTTTTTCTGGTGACTTGAGTGTGCTGAGTGCAGTTCTTTGAGGTTCTGTGTAGGCCTCGTCTATTATCAATTTGGTATTTGGAACGGTATCTTTGCTAATTTCAACCTCCTGGATAATGCCTCACCCCTCCCCACCTTTCCCCTTTGGCAGCCTTATGTGTGTTTTCTACATATTTGACTATGTTTCTGTTTTGTAATTTGTTTCATGTGTAGCCATTGTTGATTCTACCTTTAAGTTATATCTTACGATATGTGTCTTTTTCTTTCTGACTTATGTTACCTAGAATGATCTTACATAACTCCTCCTGAGTTGATGCAACTGGCCTTATTTCATTGATTTCCTGGCTGAGTTATATTCCACTCTACATATGTACCACATCTCTTTTATCCATTTTTTCCTTCCAGGTATATTTAGGTTTTATCCAAGTCGAGGCTCTTTTAAACAGAGAGGCGGTAAACGTTGGGGTGCCTGTATCCTGACGATTTTTGTTTTTCCCAAGATATTCGCCCATGAGTGCAAGTGCCCTATGCTCTGTAGCTCATCTGTTTAGATGTTTTAGTAAACACAGTACACTTCTTCAGTGTGCCCGTTGGCAATTTACATTTCCACTATCAGCCTCACAGGGCTCCCTTCACTCCTCGCCCTGTCCTGCATTTCTGGTGTTTACACTTTATGAGGATGGCTCTTCTGACTGATGCGAAGTGTGATACTTTTTGTAGTATTGATTTGCAATGCCCACCTGTTTGGTTGGCTAAAAAGGGTGTATGCCCTTTTCTTGAATATATTCAGGAAAAAAGCATACGCCCTTTTTGGCTAACTGCACCGTTGGCGATGTTCAGCCCCTTTTTTGTGCTTTCATGATGAGTCCTTTTTACCTCTTCAAATCCCTTTCCTGCCATTCTCCCTTGTTTACAATTCCTTTTCGGTGACTTCCCTCAAGACATTTTTCAATGATAGATATTTTCAACTCTGCAGTTTCGTGAATTTTAGTGATCCTGAGTTCCATTTTTCAACTTGTGTTTTTTGGAACTGGCCACAAAATAGTGGGATTTCCTCAAACCGTATTCTTTTTCCATGGGCAATCTTAGCCTCTGGTCATTTCGTCTTCCTGATTGGAAATGAGAGTGACATGTGCCTGTCCGAACACCTAGGACTTTTCTCTCATTGTTTCTCATCCTTCCGCTTCATCCTCTGGACAAATTCCAAACTGTGCGCAACAGGAGGTTGAAGGTGCTGACATCCCCAAGTGGGGAGATTGTTAGGAAAGACGCTGGAGGGGTGAACCCGACTCCCTGGAGATGAGGAGATGAGATGCCTTTTCCAAACTCTTCCCGATCAAATGGTGTACCACCTTCTGGGTGTCAGAGTCATGTTTTAGCTGTAGGAAGGGTCCCGTGCATGGTAAGAGAACACCAGGGATGTTTCCAAATCAGTGTCTCCCTGAACCCTAAACTGGGGAATTTTACGCTATGGCTACACGTATGTTCATTAAGGGCCTTGGGCAGTAGGCAGAGTCCGAACTTAAGATGATTAAAGTCTTCAGGGTCAGAAGCGCTGACCATCGGCCTCCCTTAGGGTACATTGTATCTGTCATTGATAGATGATGTCAATAAAAATATCTATTCGTTTTCAGATTATTTCCGCTTCTAGGTATTACAAAATATTGAGTGTAGTTCCCTGTGCTGTACAGTAGTTCTGTGTTGATGATCTATTTATACATAGCAGTGTGTACGTGTTAATCCCAAACTGTTCATTTATCCCTCCCTGCACCTTTCCCCTTTGGTAATAATAAATTATAAGATTTTATGCTTCTCAGAAATGGGGGAGCTGAAAGAGAGGTATCATTTTCAATGGAAAAGCATTCAAAACTATATTGAAGCTTCAGTCAAGATTATTCGATGTACATCCTTGGAAAGAAATCACTTCATTTCTCCAATGTTGACCTGACAAATAAGACAATCCCCTTCACTGAACTTGCCTATACTAAAGTGATGGAAATATCAAATGGAAGTGTTGGAAACATCTTATTTTACCTGAGCCTTATACACGGCTCTAGGTTAATTACAGTTTGGCTCACACATCTGTTCATTGAAGTTACAATGTTCTCAATTTCTGTCACTGATCCTGCAGAGTGGGCCCCAACAAGGGTCCCCTGCCCCGTGTCATTGGAGCCAAGAGAACGAGACTGAGTTTGGTTCAGAAGCAAAGGAAACTTTAGATTCTGATCAGAGAACGGGGAGAGGTGAGAGCGTGCGCTCCCCCGAGGGCTGTGGGCGGGGCTGCTGTGTGGGGATCCAGGCAGCATCAGCGGGACGGAAGGGGCGGAGTCTCGAGGGCCGGGTTGGCTGGAGCTCAGGCTCCATGTCGCAGAGTCTGCATGGGGCCCCGCGAGCTGAGGTGTCGGCCCAGCCATTTTGCACCAGGAAATAGGTTCTGAAGTGCCGGGTGTGGGACCTCTGCATGTGGAAACCTAGGAGCAAGTGAAATTAGACAAAGCACAAAGGAATAAACGTTAGACTTTACTTTATTGCCCGGATTCTATTTTTATCTCCCAGGATTTTTTCATGGGCTCTGCCGGTGACAAACCCCTCCTCTGCCTTTTGTCCCATTCCTCATTGTTGGGGCGCTGAGGGTGCAGACCCCGCTTCTGTAACTGCTTCGTGCTGAGTCGGGAGGCCTCATACCCGGGGGGAGGGGCAGAACTTCTCCCCAGCAGCCTCCAGGTGAGGTTGACTGTCCCCAGGGCTCTTCCCTCACTGCTCGTCCGCCTGAGCCCCAGCATTTGAAGTGTTATAGATTCTAATGACCTTTAAGGGTGCAGGAAAGAGATGCGCAGAGACGCTGGGGGGGCCGGTTTTACCCCGCCCACATTTGTTCGGCCACCTTAGGCAGACGGTTTCTGCCAGCCTAGATGCTCTGACCAGTAGTCTGCGCTTTCTTCAATTAGGCCCCTGAATTAACGTACAAACAGCACCAGGTGTCAGAACCCTGCCTGCTCAACTCCCACACAGTCCAGGGCCGGTGGTGATCCAGACCCATGACGGCCACTGAGTCAACGGCCTTTTCAAGTAGCCAGGAGTGCAGCCGGTCTCATCGGCCGCCGCCGTCACCGCGGTGTCTGTAGGCGTTTCTATGGTGACAGCGTTATTTAGGGTTCCCCCGCCAAGCTTATGAGCTCCGCTCTGGGTGCAGTAAGTCCTGCAAGCAGTAGTCTGCTCTTTTGGGGCACGCTCTTGTTGTTTTCTGAGAGAAGATCCACGTCAAGTGATGGTCACACGGGTCATCATGGGGACCCGTTGCCCCCAGTTGTCCCTCTGGAGGTTGGAGTTGGAGGGCTTCCTCACTCGAGGTCAGTGTGCCCACGGAGCGATGCCTGCAACTTCAGGGCATGGTGGGTGGTTAGGATCACCGTGTGCGGTCCTTTCCCCTTAGGAGGGAGTTGGCCTTGCGGGCTGCGGATTCCAGGTTTTTAGATACCCCCAGTATCTTGGCTGGATGGGGCGGCGGGCCAAGCCCTTGGTGACCGTACTTTCTCCTACCTGGAGGGCATTCTTGCATTGTTCCATTTCAAGAGGTCCCAGTTTTTGCACTAATACTCCAAGGGCGATTCACTTTCTACCCAGAATGTAAAGGTCAAAGGGTTTAGCTAAATTAGGGAGGTCCAGGGCAAGGGTCTGAATTAACTGCTCTTTCCATTCTTGAAAGACCGCTTCTGGATTCTATGCGAACAGATCATCATCTTTTCCTTTCAATGTTTCCTATAGAGGCCCAGCTATTAGACTGTAGTTAGGGATCCAGATGCAGCAAACCCCGACCTCCCTAGGAACCCTTAAGCTGTCTTCTAGGTTTAGAAGGGGTAAGGCTGCAAATGACTTCTTCCCTTTCCTGGGATGGGCTTCTCTGACCTTCTGTGAGAATGAAGCCCAGGCAGGTCACCTTAGTCTGTGATATTTGAGCCTTTGTCTTGGACACCTTCTATCCTTTATTGGCTAGGTAGTTCAGAGGCCTCCTTAGTAGGGCTGGGGATCAGAATGTCGTCTGCATATTGAAGGAGGGTTCCCTTCTCCAGAGGTAGATCTTTGAGGTTTTAGTTAAGTTTCCCCAAAGGTGGTGCGGGAAGTTTTGAACCCTTGGGGGAGGACGGCCCAGCAGTACTGTCTTCCTTGTATGTTGAGTCCTGCCAGTCACAAGCCAAAATTTCTGTGACCTCTGGGACTAATGGAATACAGAAGAAAGCATCATGTACGTCTCATACAGAATACTATGTCCTGGGGGATGGTACAATGACCAGCAGGGTGTAGGAATTAGGAACTATTGGATGCATATCCTCAGTGGCTTCACTGACTGTCCCGACATCTTTACCAGTTCCCCAGTAGCCCATGGGGCTCTCGTGGTCAGGCCCCTCGCAGGATATACAGCTCACCTGGGCAGGTACCCAGCAGCCCACGGGGCTCTCGTGGTCAGGCCCCTCCCAGGATATGGAGCTCACCTGTGCAGCTACCCAGCAGCCCACGGGGCTCTCGTGGTCAGGCCCCTCCTTGGATACGGAACACCCTTGTGCAGGTACCACGGCAGGGCTGGGCACACAGGAACCGTGCACATAGCCCTCATTGCAGAGCACCCCCATCTCACCTGTCCCTCAGAGCTGACACAGAGCACCTCAGAGCAGGACTTGAACTAACAAACAGCAGCTCCGACAGGTCTGTGACCCTGGGCTTCACTCTGTGTGGCCTCCCTCCGCCTGGTCTTCCAGAGACTTCCACTGCAGCCGGGGCACCAGGTCTCTGTCTCCACCCACCACCCCTCCTCTCCCTGACTCCTGGGTTCCTCTTATTAGGAGAGGGTCTTCTTGAAGTTGTCTCCCACTCATGGGCCAGATAAAATGGTTAGAAAACAAGCCAGGGCTGCAGCCCCTTGTCTATCCTGACCCTCAGGACCTACACGTGTTCCTTGGAACTGACCGGTGCAGGAAGGTCCATTTTATGCAACTGTGAGCCCCTGAGGGGCGAGGAGTGGCTGACCTGGGCAGTCTGACCCGGCCGGCCAGTCCTCCCCAGGTGTGCCTGGGCTGAGGTCAATATAAACACCGCTCCAGGCAGCAAGAGCCCCTGCAGCTGTGCCTGACGCCATATTCTCTGCCCCATCGGCAGTCTCGGGGCTGGGCTGGTGGGAGGGAGTAGGGCCCACGGCTCTGTGCGTGGCCCGGTGCGAGTGGGGCTCTGGTGGACTTTCTGCAGGAGTTGCCGCGCTGCCACCTGCTAAAGAAGAGGATGTGTCACCCATACCTGCCGCTGGAATTTCTCCCCGGGCAGAGGTGAGGACGGAGAAAAGCGGTGGGCGCCGGGACAGGAGGGGTACATTGGGCAGGGAGATGGAAAGCTTCCAGAAGAGCGCCCGGGGCCAGGACCATGCTGGCTGGCCTGCAGGCCCCAAGTCGGCCTCCGTGCTGGTGTGGCTCCATGGCCCTTCCTCTAGGCTTTCAAGTCCTTGCACACATTCAGGTGTTTTAGCTGGGAAGGGTGGGAACAGTTCAGCAGCAGCTGGCCTGGGGGTCAGCTCATGTTTACTCAGGGACGCCTTGACATGGTCCCCCAGCTTTGCAATGAGGACGTTCCTTGCGGGGGGGCTGCTGGCTGCATGAGAGATGATTCCCCACCTCTGACCAACTTCAGAATTGTTTACCACTGGAGCAAGGGTTTTCCTGATAGGGTTTTCCTCTGTGTAACTAGTGGGTTCTTAATTGGCAGCGTGAACGGTGATATCAGAGGTCCCGAATCAGGATGGAAATACTTATCCCCAACTTGTACAGGCAGGCATAAAAACCTGGGGAGGCCGTGTGCAGCCGGCACCCTTAGGGCTTGGCTTCTGACTGACCCCTCAACGTTCTGGTGTCCAGCCACTGCTTTAGAATTTCTGGGGCCCAGTGCTGACTCTAAGGGTTCTGTAACCCAGGCTCTGTTGGTCTTTAATGAGACCCGCACTTCCAGGGTCCCACAGAGCAGGGTCCGTGTGACTGTTCTGTGGCTTCTGTAACAAATGACCACAAGCTGGGTGGTTTAAAACAACAGGAATTCACCCTCCCCCAGTCCTGGAGACCAGACATCTGAGATCCAGGTGTTCCAGGATGGACGTCCCTCCAGAGGCTCCAGGATAGGGCTCTTCCTGCCTTTTCCAGCTTTGGGGGGCTCCAGGCATCCCCAGGCTTGCGGCTGCAGCCCTCCTGTCTCTGCCTTCACGTGGCTTCTCCTCTATGTTTGTGTTTCTCCTCTTTTGTCTCATAAGGACTCTCTCAATTGGATTGGGGGCCACGCTAACCCCAGATGGCCTCACCTTGAGACCCTTAACTACATATACAAAGACGCTTTTCCCAGATATGGTCCGGTTCCTGTGTTCTGGGGGGAACATATTTTGGGACCAGCATTCAACCCATTACCTGTGTATAAAATAACCCTAATTTTAGGAGATTACCAAGGTCCCGTATAGATAGCAGCCAGCAGCCATGTGGGTGGGGGTCTGGGGAGAATGAGGACCCTGGAATCACCTGGAAAGGATGAAGTCCTGGCTGCATTCGGTGAGCTCTTCCACCACGGGGCCCGTGGAAACAGCCACTCCACTCTGTCCGTGGAAAGGGACCCAGTGCCGAGTCCAGAAATGGTGATATTGCAAAGCTGGCTCTTCTGGGATGTCATCATCAGTAGCATCATGTAACCAGTAACTACGGGCTTGGAGGAGTCACCCTGTGGCACGTGATGACAGCACTGTCACTTTAGGCTCATCAAGCTTAGAATAGGAATGTTTGAAGGAGAAGAGTTTGGGAGATTGCGAAGCTTGGTTGTTAAGGAAACTGAGCAGGTTTGTCAAGGTAGGTTGTCAAGGAAACTTCTCCCTTAAACTGAAGGCAGGGCGGGGAGAGCTGAAATCCAGGGATCTTTTAAAGGGGCTGCTCTGAAACACCATCACCTGAGAGGTGGTCTCAGCGTGAGCTGGTGTTTGAGAAACGTGTGATGAGATGAAGCCTGACTTTCTGTGACAGCTGGGGAGGGGTTTGTAAAGCAACTTAGCGTTTAAGGCCAAGTTTGTTGCTGGAACATAGTGTCTCCCAAGACTGGGCTGAAGCTCAAGATGTCTCTGTCCCCTTCCTGTGAGAGTCCAGGGCAGGTGGGTGTCAGTTCCCAGGCTCTGCCCCCACTTTGTTTCTCCTCCCTGCTTCCAGGTGAGTGTTTCAACCAGCGGGGTGGGGTGACCACAGGGACATCGTGCCCTCCGTCCTAGGATGCAGGCTGGCCAAGGCCCTCACCACCTCCACCCCTTCCCCTTGGTAACACGAGACACTGTGCCCCAGCTGTAAGGGGTGGGAAGGCTGGGATGTGCAGGGTAGCTGTGCACAGGAAAAAGGGAAATGGGTTCTGATGGGCAGCTGTGCGGCTCTGTTGTGAGGGTCGCCCAGACACTAGCGCACAGATTCTGGGTTCTGTGAAGCTTCGATGCTCTGTGGTTCTGGAAATCCTATAGGAGATGGTCCACAGCAGGTGAAGCTAATGCTCGCAGTGGAGGTGGTGAAGCCAAAGGTCTGCAGTTCAGACTAAAGGTGCCGATGTACATGCAGGACAAAACCATCTCAGGTGAATGGACTTCAGGCACGTTTAACATGAATGCAGTCATGTTAATGCCTAGCATCTTCTATCTTGTGCCTCCTCAGGGACCCCCTCCTCAGTGCCTGGGGCTCCTGTAACTCACGTACAAGGGGATGGAGAGCGGGGTCTGTCCAGTCTGAGCCCTGTGAGTCTGCTCGGGACCACCGTAACAAATACCACAGACTACGCAGCTTGAATAACAGGCCTATCTCCCAGTCCTGGATGCTGTCGGAGATCAAGGTGTCTGCACGCTGGCTTCTCCTGAGGCCTCGCTCCTTGGTGCTTAGACAGCCACCTTCTCCCCAGGTCCTCACATGGTCTCCCCCTGTGCCTATCTGTGTCCTAATCTCTTCTTGTAGGACATCAATCCTATTGGATTAGGATCCACCCTAGTGACGTCATTTTTACTTTGATCATCTCTTTAAAAATCCCATCTCCAAATACAGACACATCCTGGGGTCCTGGGGGTTAGGCATTCAGCATGTGGATTTGGGGAGACATGACTGAGCCTATAGCATCCTCCTTAGGAAGCAAGTGTGCCTCGGTCCTTCCTTCCCTCAAGTCATACGAGGTGAGCTAATGGCTCAAGGAGAGGCCACTCGTGCAGAGTTTGTGTCCCAGCTGGGGAACCCTTCTCTGCTCTCTTTGATCAGGCAGTGGCAGTGCCAGCCCCCTCCTGAGGTGAGCAGTTCTGGGGTTTCCTGCCGTGTCACCTGGCCTGCTGAGGTGCTCAGTGTCTGGGAACCCAGGAGTCAGCAGCCTAGTGGGGCTGCCGGGGACTCTCAGGGCCTTGGCAGATACCCTAGCGAAAGTGGGGAAACTTTGGGGGATTACAGGAGGGAGAGAGTCACAGTCTCGTTTATGCTTCAGAAAGACCACGTTGGGGTGGGATGTGAGACGCACCGTGGGGCAGGGAGGTTTGTCAGGTCTGATGGAGGAACCAGGCACAAGATCGGGCTTGGGCCACGGCTGTGGGCGTAGAGGGGAATTAGTGTGGGAACTGGCCACAGGCTGTTGTCGAAATATCGGTTTCCCTGTGCACCGAGGCCGAACAGAAATACGGAGACAGGGGTTTTGGAGGAAGAGACAGATGGCTTTATTTTTCTGCCAGGCAGCAGGGAAGACACAGCTGGCTAGCACCTCAAGAACTGGGCACCCCTCTTTGAGAATCAGGGAAGATTTTATATGTGGGGCTTCTGCAGTCCAGGGTAGAGGATAAGGATCAAAGTAGTGAAGGTCTTGCATTCCTCCTTTCCTTTGCATTATTTCAAAACAGTCATCGCTGGCATCAGGTCGCCGGTAATTGGGGTCCAGCAGACTGGTAATTGCGTCCGTTTGCCTCTGGTTTATTGGCCAGTGACCTTGTTTCTGAAATGAAAAACTAGGGGGTGATTTGTTATGAGGAGCGTATAGAATCTAAGTGCGTTACATAATAAGGTTAGGGAGTGAGAAGCAGGGGCTGTAACACACACAGTGAGGGGTGATGGGTGCCGAAGGTAAATTCCATAGTGTCGGAGTGAGGTTAGCTTTGTAGAGTACAAATCTAGTTACTACAAATGAATGACAAAGTGAAACAAGGAGTGATGAGCTCTTTCAGGCCAGGTTACGTTTCTTCTCTAGTCTTTTCGCTGTCCCCTTGTTCTCAGGGCAGGGAAACTTCGTTTCTGTTTTTGCTGCAACAAGACTGTGGAGGAGGAGCTGACAGTCACTGGGGCACAAGGCGAGTGGGAGCCTGGGAGGCCCCAGTGTTACCGAACCGAACGTGGGTCCGCTCGCCCGAGGGCAGCAGAGCCAGTCTACTGACACCGGGGGTGGTGGAGGAAGGTGCAGCCTAAATTGTCAAAGTGCGGATACAAGGAGGCCAGGTGGCCTGTGCTCTAAAACCCCGAGCTCCCTGAAGGATTTCAGCAAAGCAATTTTCAAGGCCAAGTGAAGGAGGGGGGTCGCAGGGTATGTGATCAGCTGGTGCACAATTCTCTGATTGATGGTGAGGTAACGGGCGGTTAACGTTATAAATTCTTAAGCACCAGGAGCTCCGGGGTTACCTGTTCCTGATCATCAAGTAGTTAATTTCTTCCACTTGGTGGTGGAGGAAGCATGCATCGGGCACTGTTATCCAGGTACTTCAGAGGGGAGCTACAGCAGAGGGTGTGGGGGAGGGGTCTGTCCTGGGAAGGCCCCACAGGGTCCTGCTCGGTTACACCTGGTGCCTGGGCTCAGCAACCTGGGAAGGTGGGGCTGCTCCTGGGTGTGGGGAGCTGCAGGATCCCAGTCCTCTGAAACCCTGCTAAGCCCCCAAGGTGAGATGGGTGTGCAGTGACTGGACGGAGGCTTCTGGCCTGGGAGAGGGGTCCGGGCTGGAAATGTCACTGGAATCATGGCAGGGAGGGAGAGGAAAGGCAAAGTGGGGGCAGATGGGTCACAGCAGACTAATGCAGGTGACTGCGGTCTTGTTGGAAGCAACTCAGAGCCAGAAAGGAGTGGCCGTCAGGGGCTCAGCTCCATTCTCTTGTTCCTTTGTAAAACCACTGTGTCAGAGTTTGAGACGCCGCCAGGAGACGTCTGGGCCCAGTGCTGCCATGGCTTCATCAAAGGGCCCAGGGGGAACACAGAACCACTGCAGGCCCCGCCCATGTCCTCACTGGGAATGAGTCCCATCGGGGCTCCTGGGCTCACAGACTTCAGGGCACCTCTGTCCTCAGGACTGGTCTTCCTCCTTCCTCTCACCTGCTGGTCAGAGACCCAGGAACCCCCAACCTGGCTCCACCCCCAGGGCCTGGATTCAGAGGCCCAGGAGCCCCCAACTTGGCTCCACCCCCAGAGCCAGGATTCAGTGTCCCAGGAATCCCCAAACTGTCTCCACCCAGGGCCTAGATTCTGGGACAGCTTAGGGGTAAGCAAGACCCTCACGCTCCTTTATTTGCTTAGGGGTGAGAATGTCTTAAACGCTGCAGTTGACTGATTACGGAGTGCTGAGTGTTTCCAGCAGGTGTGGATGGAAAGATGGGGTGCGAAGTTCCTATGTCTGCAGGGTCTTCCCGGCGTGAAGATCTGTGTGTTCCCCCCGGCCAGTCGGCATCCTCCCAGGAAGCCCAGATCCAGGATTACGAGGGCAGAGGCTCTCCCCTTGCGTACCTGTAACTTCGCACTCCCACAGCAAGGAGCCTGGCTCCCACCATCTGCCATTTATCTATGCATTGCTCCTTTCCACATTACATGTGCAGAGGTTTCAGAATTGTTAGCTACTACACCCTGGAAAGAACTTCATAAAACAAAGCCCACTGTATATATACGGGCCATTTTGCCTTTAGCCTACAGATTCCATTCATTTCCAAAGGTAACTTAAGTCAGCAGCTTTTACCCCATCCCCTACAGTGAGTTGTTTCCATATATTTCTAATACAGTTAGATTCTGTCACATGACGTATTCCATCGTGCAACATCCTACACCCTAAATAACTAAATTTGAGTAGATTATGATTGGCCCCTTGGGCTACACACATCTATGGGCTTAGACAAATGCATAGTGACAGGTATCCATCCTAGAGTATCACATGGACTACTTCAAACCCCCCACCCCATGATCTGCTTATCATCTATGTAGCTTTGCCTTTCCCGGGATGTCATCAATGGGGTCATACTGTGTGCAGCCTGCTCAGGCTGGATTTTTCACTTAGCAGTACACGCTGAAGGTTTATCCATGTCTTTCCATAGGTGGATGGTGCATTCCTTTCTGCTGAGTAGTATTCCACTGCATGTGTATGGGAGGAAAAACAATTTTCCCTCTACTTTTCTAGGTTCTTGGTTGAGGCCCCCCCCCGCCCCTGTAATAAAAGACAGATTACCAGGAGAAAAGCAGAAGTTTAATAACATGTATACCTTCTGAATAGAGGGGGGATACCACGGAAAACTGAGTCACTCCCCAAACCATCCCCTTCAATACCGTCTTCAGCTAAAAACAGAAAAGATGCTGGGGAAGGGGGGAAGGCCAGTTATGGAAGGTTATCATGCAAAGCACAGTAAACAAGGGTATGGCTGTGTGCACATTTAAGTCAGGACTTCCCCATTGAAAAGAGTTACTTAAGATTTAATTATCCTTCTATGTTTGGTGCAAAGAGGGACATACCCTTATAAATGGAGATTTCTCTATTGTAAATGCCCTTCATAAAACGGCAATCTCAGTTTTCTGAGATTTTTTAAAAAATAAATTTATTATTTTATTTTTGGCTTCATTGGGTCTTCGTTGCTGCGTGCAGTCTTTTCTCTGGGTGTTGGCGAGCAGGGGCTTCTCATTGTGGTGGCTTTTCTTGTCACGGAGCACAGGCTCTAGGCATGCAGGCTTCAGTAGTTGTGGCACACGGGCTCAGTAGTTGTGGCTCGCGGGCTCTAGAGCACAGGCTCAGTAGTTGTGGCGCACAGGCTTAGTTGCTCTGCGGCATGTGGGATCTTCCCGGACCGGGCCTCGAACCTGTGTCCCCTGAATCGGCAGGTGGACTCTTACTCACTGAGCCACCAGGGAAGCCCTATTCTTTTTAAAGCAGACCAATAACCCTTATGCCAGAGAGACATATTTTGAGGTGGCATATTCTACTCGCCTTGACATGGATGTATCCCAATTTGCTTATGCATTCATCTTTTGAAGGATATCCTGATTTCAAGTTTTTAGCCATTATGGAAGTGCTGCTGTGCATAATTGCATCCTTGTTTGCATTTGGACATAGATTTTCAAAGCAGTTGCCTAAATACTGGAAGTATGATTGTTGGATCCCAACGTGAGACTTGTTTAGCTTTGGAAAAAACTGCCAAATTGTCTTACAAAGTGGCTGCACAGGCATCCCCCCAGCTATGAGGGAGAGTTCCTTTTGTTCCTCACCCTCTAGCAATTGGTATTGTCATATTTTTGGAGCTTAGCAGTCCCAATTGGTGTGCTATGGTGTCTCATGATTTTAATTTGTAGTTCCCTAATGGTATATGATGTTGAGCTTTTTTCTGTATGACTTTTACTATCTGTAACTTTTTTGGCAGGATGTCTGTTCAGATCACGCTGTTCATGTTCATGCTGGGAGGAGCCCTGTCTCCTCGGGACCTGCTGGGGCTTTGGCTTCAGGAACACGCGGGGCTGAGTCCACGCTGATGGCCTGGCTTCGGTACAACCCGGGGTCAAGTCCACACTAACGGAAACCGGGTCTCCTCAGGACCCGCCGAGGCTTCAGCTCTGGGACACTGGGGGGTCCAGTTCAGGCTGACATGAGCCTGATCTCCTCAGGACCTGCTAGGAGGTGATGCCGCTGAGGGAGAAGGTGAGGAAAAGTGGGGAGAAGGTTCCTGTGCAGGGCTGACCGCTGTGGGTGTCTGTCTCCAGAGGACCCAGGAGAGGAAGGGCTTGATGTGGAAAACTGGGTTTTTGGCCCATTTTGTGTGGGGTGTAGACAGTTGAATGTTGTTCTTTGGCGTGTAGTGTCTGGTTTTCCCAGCACCGTTTATTGAGGGGCCTGTCCTTTCCCTGGTGTATGTTCTTGGCTCCTTTCTTGTGAATTAACTGATCACATACCTGTAGGTTGATTCCTGGGCTCTCTGCTCTATTCCTCTGGTCTGTGTGCCTGTTTTTCTGCCAATGCCACAATTTTGGGGGACTAGCTTCATAATGAAGTGTGAAGTCAGGGAACGAGATGCCTCCACACATTCCCCTGCCTCAGGGTCGCTTTGGTTCTTCTGGGTCCTTTGTGGTTCCACACACAACCTAAGATGGTTCGTCCTGTTTCTATGGAAAATGTCATTGGACTTTTGGTAAGGATTGCGTTGAATGTGTACATTAACAGGATCTTAGCTGGAGAAACTGTCAGGGCATGACTTAAGAGCAGCATCAGGGCCTTTGTTGGGTCAACATTATGGTCTCAGTGAAAGATATGATCAGAACCTGAGTTACTAAGAACATCAAGGCTTCATTTAGGAAAAGCTTCAGGGCCTGAGTTAGGCACAGCCTCAGGACTTCACTTAAGGACACTGACAGGGCTTTCTTTGGGACAGAGTCAGGAACGTGCATAGAAATGTGGCAGGAAATTATCTCAGGAGAGTGTCCAGATTTTAGCTATTGATTTCAACAGGTCTCATGTTAGGGACAGATTCCGGGCCTTAGTGAGAGCGAGTGTGAAGGACTTATTTAGGGTTAGTCAGGGCTTAGTTAGGGAGACTATTAGGGTTTCAGTTAGGATAAGATGCAGGATATTAGCTTGGGACAGAGTCAGGTTGCGGGCCAGGGATAGCGTCACGAAATGACCCAGGAGAAGCGTGAAGACCTTCGTTATTGAGAGCCTCAGGGCCGTAGTTAGGACCAGCGTGAGGGCCTAAATCAGGACCACTGCCAGGGCTTCCTATACAGACACCGTCAGAGCATAAGGAAGGTACAACCAAAGGGCCTAAGTGAGGCTTATCTTTAGGGCCTGAGTTCGGGACACTGTCAGGGCATGACTTAGGAGCAGCAGAAGGTCCTCTGTGGGATCAGCGTCAGGTTCTTCATTAAAGACATTATCAGGGCCTCTGTTAGGGAGAGCCTCAGGGCCTCATTTATGGACAGCATCAAGGCTAACTTTGGGTCAGTTTCAGGACCTTGGTAAGACCTGGGTCAAGATATTAACTCAGGATAGTATCAGGACTCTAGATATTGACGGCACTAGTGCCTTAGTTAGACACAGTGTCAGGGCCTGAGTTAGGAGTAGCATTATAGCCTTTGTTAGGTATAGTGTCAGGGACTGAGCTAGGAGGAGCCTCCAGGCCTAAGTTTGGGACAGATTCACAGCCTCGGGACTAATTTCAGGGCGTTATTTAGGGACAGCATCAGGGATTTAGTTAGCATAACAGGAGGAATTCCTACAAGCACCCTTTAAGCCAACACACGCAGATGCAGAAGTAAACCATGCACGCTGGTATAAAGGAATATTCCACATAAGTTGAGTACATTTTGTTTAAGGTGCGTAAGAGTTTAAACATTATTTTTTTCAGAAAACTCTATTCAGAAGATGAAGGAATTTCATCCTAAAGAATCTCTTTAGCTAAATTTAACATTAGCAAATGAGAAGTTTACGTTCAGGTCTAGGGCTAGTGTCAGGTAATGACCTAGGTTTGGAAACAAGCCCTTAGTTACTTATAGAATCAGGGCCTAATTTAGGACCTGTGCCAGGGCTTCGGGTAGGGACAGTGTCAGAGCCTGATATAGGGAGAATGTGAGAGCCTGAGTGAGGCCTAGCGTCAGGCACCTAGATGCAGACACTGTCAGGGCATGACTTAGGAGCAGCATCAGGGCGTTTGTGGAGTCAGCATTCAGATCATAGTGAAAGACATGAGCAGGGCTTGAGTGAGTCACAGAATCAAGGCCTGGGTTAAGGAAAGCTTCAGGGCCTGAGTTAGGCACAGCCTCACGTCTTCAGTTAAGGAGAGCGACAGGGCTCTCTTTGGGACAGTGTCAGAACCTTGGATAGAAATGTGTCAGCATATTAGCTCAGGATAGTGTCCGGATTTTAGTTATTGATTGCAGCAGGACCCATGTTAGGGACAGATTCCAGGCCTTAGTGAGAGATAGTGTCAAGACCTTAGTTACTGAGAGCATCAGGGCCTTCTTTAGAAGCAATGTTAGGGCTTCGTGTAAAAATAGCATCACGGACTGGCTTCGGGCGAGCGACAGGGCCTGAGTGAGGCCTAGCGTCATTCCTGTAGGTGGGGACACTGTCAGCGCGTGACACAGGAGCAGCATCAGTGCCATTGTTGGATCAGCATTATGGTCTTCGTTAAAGACATGAGCAGGCCTTCTGTTAGGGACAGCGTCACGGCTTACTTAGCGATATTTTCAGGACCTTAGTAAGAGATGGGATAGTAAATTAGCTGAGGATAGTGTGAGGACTTTAGATATTGATGGCATCAGGGACTTAGTTAGGGACAGTGTCAGGCTGTGAGTTAGGCCTAACATCCAGGCCTTAGTTAGGGACAGTGTCACGGCATGGGGAACCAATTCAGGTCCTGACGTCCGCACAGCATAAGGGCTTCAGTTAGCATAAGAGGCAGGACATTAGCTAGGGACAGGGTTAGGGTAAAGTCTAGGGATTGTGTCAGCAAATGACCTCGGGATAGTGTCAAGACCTTAGTTACTGAGAACCTGAGGGCCTTATTTAGGACCAGCATCAGGGCCGGAATTGGGCAAGAAACAGGGCCTGAGTGAGGCCCAGCTTCAGGCTCCTAGCTGGAGACAGTGTCAGGGCATGACGTCGAAGCAGCATCCGGGCCTTTGTTGGGTCAGCATTCGGGTCATAGTTAAAGATATGAGCAGGGCCTGAGTGAGTCAGAGAATCGAGGCCTCCGTTAGGGAAAGCTTCAGGGTCTGAGTTAGGCACAGCCTCTCGTCTTCATTTAAGGACAGCGACAGGCCTTTCTTTGGGACTGTGTCAGGTCCGTGGATAGAAATGTGTCAGGATATTAGCTCAGGATAGTGTCGGGATGTTCATTATTGACTGGAGCACGGCCCATGTCAGGGACAGATTCTGGGCCTTAATGAGAGATAAGGTGAAAGTCTTAGTTAGGATCCATGAGCGCCTTAGTTAGGGAGAGTATTAGGGTTTCAATTAGGATAAGATGCAGGACATTAGCTTGGGACAGACTCATGATCCGAGCCAGGGATAGTGTCAGCCAATGACCTGGGTTGGTGTCAAGACCTTAGTTACTTAGAGAATCGGGGCCTAATTTAGGACGTGTGTCAGGGCTTCGGGTAGGGACAGCATCAGAGCCTGACTTAGGGAGAACGTCTAGGCCTGAGTGAGGCCTAGTGTCAGCCCACTAGCTGGAGACACAGTCAGGGCATGACGTAGGAACAGCATCAGGGCCTTTGCTGGGTCAGCATTCGGGTCATAGTGAAAGACATGAGCAGGGCCTGTGTTAGTCACAGAATCAAGGCCTCAGTTAGGGAAAGTTTCAGGGCCTGAGTTAGGCACAGCCTCAGGTCTTCACTTAAGGACTGCAACAGGCTTTCTTTTGGAAAGTATCAGGACAGTGGATAGAAATCAGTCAGGGTAATAGCTCAGGACAGTGTCCGGATTTTAGTTATTGATTGCAGCAGGGACCATTAGGGATAGATTCTGGGTGTTGGTGACAGATAGTGTGACGGCCTTTGTTAGGTTTAGTCGGGGCTTAGTTAGGGAGAGTACTAGGGTTTCATTTAGGATAAGATGCAGGACATGAGCTTGGGACAGAGTCAGGTTCCGGGCCAGGGATAGCGTCACGAAATGACCCAGGAAAAGCGTGAAGACCTTCGTTATTGAGAGCCTCAGGGCCTTACTTAGGACCAGCGTGAGGGCCTAAATCAGGACCACTGCCAGGGCTTCCTATACAGACAGCGTCAGAGCATAAGGAAGGTACAGCCAAAGGGCCTAAGTGAGGCTTATCTTTAGGGCCTGAGTTCGGGACACTGTCAGGGCATGACTTAGGAGCAGCAGAAGGGCCTCTGTGGGATCAGTGTCAGGTTCTTCATTAAAGACATTATCAGGGCCTCTGTTAGGGAGAGCCTCAGGGCCTCATTTTCAGACAGCATCAAGGCTTACTTTGGGTCAGTTTCAGGACCTTGGTAAGACCTGGGTCAGGATATTAACTCAGGATAATATCAGGATTTTAGATATTGGCGGCAGCTGGGCTTTAGTTAGAAACAATGTCAGGGCCTGAGTTAGGACTAGCATTATAGCCTTTGTTAGGTATAGTCAGGGCCTTTTCTAGGGACAATGTCAGGTTCCGGGCCTTAGTGAGAAGTCGTGTCAAGGCCTTAGGCAGGATTATTCAGGGCCCTAGTTACGGAGAGTGTTAGGGTTTCATTTAGGATAAGATGCAGGACATGAGCTTGGGACAGAGTCAGGTTCCGGGCCAGGGATAGTGTCAGGAAACGACCAAGAGAAAGCGTTAAAACCTTAGTTATTGAGAGCATCGGGGCCTGACTTAGGACCAGAGTCAGGCCCTAAATCACGACCACTGCCCTGGCTTCATATAAGGACAGCATCACAGCCTAAGTAAGGTACAGCCCAAGTGCCTAAGTGAGGCCTATCTTTAGGATCTGAGTTAGGGAAAGTGTCAGGGCATGACTTAGGAGCAGCAGAAGGGCCTCTGTGGGATCAGCCTGAGGGTCTTCATTAAAGACATTATCAGGGCCTCTGTTAGGGAGAGCCTCAGGACCTCATTTTCGGACAGCATCAAGGCTTACTTTGGGTCAGTTTCAGGACCTTGGTAAGACCTGGGTCAGGATATTAACTCAGGATAGTATCAGGACTTTAGATATTGGCGGCAGTAGGGCCTTAGTTAGAGTCAGTGTCAGGGTCTGAGTTAGGAATATCATTATGGCCTTTGTCAGGTATAGTGTCAGGGAGTGAGCTAGGAGTAGTGTCAGGGTCCGAGTTACGTGTAATGTCAGGGTCTTGGTTAGGGACAGTGTCAGCGCCTGGGTTAGCACGAGTCTCCAGGCCGTAGTTAGGGAGCGGTTCACAGCATCGGGAGTAATTTCAGCGCCTTATTTATGTTCAGCATCAGGGATGATTTAGTTAGCATAAGAGGAGCCATTCCTGCAAGAACCCTGAAGGCCAACACACAAGAATGTAAAAGTGAACCATGCACGCTGCTATGAAGGAATATTCCACAGCAGTTGAGTACACTTTGTTTAAGGTTAACAAGAGTTTAAAAATTATTGTTTTAAGAAACCAATATTCATATGATGAAAGAATTTCATCGTAAAGAATCTCTTTCCCTAAACTTGACATTAGCTAAAGTCAAGATTAGATTAAGGTCTAGGGGTAGTGTCAGTTAATGACCTGGATTTGGTGTCAAGACCTTAGTTACTTAGAGAATCAAGGCCTAAAATTTAGGACCTGCGTCAAGATTTTCGGTAGGGACAGATTCAGACCTGACTTATGGAGAACGTCAAGGCCTGAGTGAGGCCTAGCGTCAGCCTCCTAGCTGCAGACACAGTCAGGGTACGACTTAGGAGCAGCATAAACACCTTGGTTGGGTCAGCGAAAGGTCATAGTGAAAGACATGAGCAGGCCTTGAGTGAGTCACAGAATCAAGGCCTCACTTAGGGAAAGCTTCAGGGCCTGAGTTAGGCACAGTGTCAGGTCTTCACTTAAAGACACCGACCGGTTTGGGACAGTGTCAGGATCGTGCATAGAAATGTGTCAGGAAATTATCTCAGGACAGTGTCCGGATTTTAGTTATTGATTGCAACAGGTGCCATGTTAGGGACAGATTCCGGGCTTTAGTGAGAGATAGTGTCAAGGCCTTTGTTCGGATTGGTCAGGGCTTAGTTAGGGATACTATTAGGGTTTCATTTATTATAAGATGCAGGACATGAGCTTGGGACAGAGTCAGGTTCCGGGCCAGGGATAGCGTCACGAAATGACCCAGGAAAAGCGTGAAGACCTTCGTTATTGAGAGCCTCAGGGCCTTACTTAGGACCAGCGTGAGGGCCTAAATCAGGACCACTGCCAGGGCTTCCTATACAGACAGCGTCAGAGCATAAGGAAGGTACAGCCAAAGGGCCTAAGTGAGGCTTCTCTTTAGGGCCTGAGTTCGGGACACTGTCAGGGCATGACTTAGGAGCAGCAGAAGGGCCTCTGTGGGATCAGCGTCAGGTTCTTCATTAAAGACATTATCAGGGCCTCTGTTAGGGAGAGCCTCAGGGCCTCATTTATGGACAGCATCAAGGCTTACTTTGGGTCAGTTTCAGGACCTTGGTAAGACCTGGGTCAGGATATTAACTCAGGATAGTATCAGGATTTTAGATATTGGCGGCAGCTGGGCTGTAGTTAGAAACAGTGTCAGGGCCTGAGTTAGGACTAGCATTATAGCCTTTGTTAGGTATAGTGTCAGGGACTGAGCTAGGAGTTGTGTCAGGGCCTGAGCTAGGATGAGCCTCCAGGCCTCAGTTTGGGAGGGGTTCACAGCCTTGGGAGGAGTTTCCTGAATTTAATTAGGGAAAACATCAGGGATTTAGCATAATAAGAGTTAGTTCGTTAGCATAAGAGGAGGTATTCCTACAAGCACCCTGAAAGCCAACACAGGCAAATGCAGAAGTAAACCAGGCAGGCTGGTATAAAGGAATATTCCACAGAAGTTGAGTACATTTTGTTTAAGTTCAGTAAGAGTTTAAACATTATTTTTTTCAGAAAACTCTATTCAGAAGATGAAAGAATTTCATCCTAAAGAATCTCTTTAGCTAAATTTAACATTAGCAAAAGAGAAGTTTACGTTCAGGTCTAGGGCTAGTGTCAGGTAATGACCTAGGTTTGGAATCAAGCCCTTAGTTACTTATAGAATCAGGGCCTAATTTAGGATCTGTGCCAGGGCTTCGGGTAGGGACAGTGTCAGAGCCTGGTATAGGGAGAAAGTGAGGGCCTGAGTGAGGCCTAGCATCAGGCCCCTAGATGCAGACACTGTCAGGGCATGACTTAGGAGCAGCATCAGGGCGTTTGTGGAGTCAGCATTCGGGTCATAGTGAAAGACATGAGCAGGGCTTGAGTGAGTCACAGAATCAAGGCCTGGGTTAAGGAAAGCTTCAGGGCCTGAGTTAGGCACAGCCTCACGTCTTCAGTTAAGGAGAGCGACAGGGCTCTCTTTGGGACAGTGTCAGAACCTTGGATAGAAATGTGTCAGCATATTAGCTCAGGATAGTGTCCGGATTTTAGTTATTGATTGCAGCAGGACCCATGTTAGGGACAGATTCCAGGCCTTAGTGAGAGATAGTGTCAAGACCTTAGTTACTGAGAGCATCAGGGCCTTCTTTAGAAGCAATGTTAGGGCTTCATGTAAAAATCGCATCCCGGACTGGCTTGGGGTGAGCGACAGGGCCTGAGTGAGGCCTAGCGTCATTCCTGTAGGTGGGGACACTGTCAGGGCGTGACACAGGAGCAGCATCAGTGCCGTTGTTGGATCAGCATTATGGTCTTCGTTAAAGACATGAGCAGGCCTTCTGTTAGGGACAGCGTCACGGCTTACTTAGCGATATTTTCAGGACCTTAGTAAGAGATGGGATAGTAAATTAGCTGAGGATAGTGTGAGGACTTTAGATATTGATGGCATCAGGGCCTTAGTTAGGGACAGTGTCAGGCCTTGAGTTAGGCCTAACATCCAGGCCTTAGTTAGGGACAGTGTCACGGCATGGGGACTCAATTCAGGTCCTGACATGGGCACAGCATAAGGGCTTCAGTTAGCATAAGAGGCAGGACATTAGCTAGGGACAGGGTTAGGGTAAAGTCTAGGGATTGTGTCAGCAAATGACCTCGGGATAGTGTCAAGACCTTAGTTACTGAGAACCTGAGGGCCTTATTTAGGACCAGCATCAGGACCGGACTTAGGGCAAGAAACAGGGCCTGAGTGAGGCCCAGCTTCAGGCCCCTAGCTGGAGACAGTGTCAGGGCATGACGTCGAAGCAGCATCCGGGCCTTGGTTGGGTCAGCATTCGGGTCATAGTTAAGGACATGAGCAGGGCCTGAGTGCGTCAGAGAATCGAGGCCTCCGTTAGGGAAAGCTTCAGGGCCTGAGTTAGGCACAGCCTCAGGTCTTCATTTAAGGACAGCGACAGGCCTTTCTTTGGGACTGTGTCAGGTCCGTGGATAGAAAAGTGTCAGCATATTAGCTCAGGATAGTGTCCGGATTTTCATTATTGATTGCAGCAGGGCCCATGTTAGGGATAGATTCTGGGCCTTAGTGAGAGATAGGGTCAATGCCTTAATTAGGATTAGTCCGGGCCTTAGTTAGGGAGAGTATTAGGGTTTCAATTAGGATAAGATGCAGGACATTACCTTGGGACAGAGTCATGATCCGAGCCAGGGATAGTGTCAGAAAATGACCTGGGTTGGTGTCAAGACCTTAGTTATTTAGAGAATCAGGGCCTAATTTAGGACCTGTGTCAGGGCTTCGGGTAGGGACATCGTCAGAGCCTGACTTAGGGAGAACGTCTAGGCCTGAGTGAGGCCTAGTGCCAGCCCACCTGCTGGAGACACAGTCAGGGCATGACGTAGGAACAGCATCAGGGCCTTTGTGGGGTCAGCATGCAGGTCATAGTGAAAGACATGAACAGGGCCTGTGTTAGTCACAGAATCAAGGCCTCAGTTAGGGAAAGCTGCAGGGCCTGAGTTAGGCACAGCCTCAGGTCTTCACTTAAGGACGGCAACAGGCTTTCTTTTGGAAAGTATCAGGACAGTGGCTAGAAATGTGTCAGGATATTAGCTCTGGACAGTGTCCTTTTTTTAGTTATTAATTGCAGCAGGGACCATTAGGGACAGATTCCGGGCGCTCGTGAGAGATAGTGTGAAGGCCTTTGTTCGGATTGGTCAGGGCTTAGTTAGGGATACTATTAGGGTTTCATTTAGGATAAGATGCAGGACATGAGCTTGGGACAGAGTCAGGTTCCGGGCCAGGGATAGCGTCACGAAATGACCCAGGAAAAGCGTGAAGACCTTCGTTATTGAGAGCCTCAGGGCCTTACTTAGGACCAGCGTGAGGGCCTAAATCAGGACCACTGCCAGGGCTTCCTATACAGACAGCGTCAGAGCATAAGGAAGGTACAGCCAAAGGGCCTAAGTGAGGCTTATCTTTAGGGCCTGAGTTCGGGACACTGTCAGGGCATGACTTAGGAGCAGCAGAAGGGCCTCTGTGGGATCAGCGTGAGGGTCTTCACTAAAGACATTATCAGGGCCTCTGTTAGGGAGAGCCTCAGGGCCTCATTTTCAGACAGCATCAAGGCTTACTTTGGGTCAGTTTCAGGACCTTGGTAAGACCTGGGTCAGGATATTAACTCAGGATAGCATCAGGACTTTAGATATTGGCGGCAGCAGGGCCTTAGTTAGAGTCAGTGTCAGGGTGTGAGTTAGGAATATCATTATGGGCTTTGTTAGGTAATAGTGTCAGGGAGTGAGCTAGGAGTAGTGTCAGGGTCCGAGTTACGTGTAATGTCAGGGTCTTGGTTTGGGACAGTGTCAGGGCCTGGTTTAGCACGAGTCTCCAGGCCGTAGTTAGGGACAGGTTCAGAGCATCGGGAGTAATTTCAGCGCCTTATTTATGTTCAGCATCAGGGATGATTTAGTTAGCATAAGAGGAGCCATTCCTGCAAGAACCCTGAAGGCCAACACACGAGAATGTAAAAGTGAACCATGCACGCTGCTATGAAGGAATATTCCACAGCAGTTGAGTACACTTTGTTTAAGGTTAACAAGAGTTTAAAAATTATTGTTTTAAGAAACCAATATTCATATGATGAAAGAATTTCATCGTAAAGAATCTCTTTCCCTAAACTTGACATTAGCTAAAGTCAAGATTAGATTAAGGTCTAGGGGTAGTGTCAGTTAATGACCTGGATTTGGTGTCAAGACCTTAGTTACTTAGAGAATCAAGGCCTAAAATTTAGGACCTGCGTCAAGATTTTCGGTAGGGACAGCGTCAGACCTAACTTATGGAGAACGTCAGGGCCTGAGTGAGGCCTAGCGTCAGCCCCCTAGCTGCAGACACAGTCAGGGTACGACTTAGGAGCAGCATAAACACCTTGGTTGGGTCAGCGAAAGGTCATAGTGAAAGACATGAGCAGGCCTTGAGTGAGTCACAGAATCAAGGCCTCACTTAGGGAAAGCTTCAGGGCCTGAGTTAGGCACAGTGTCAGGTCTTCACTTACAGACACCGACCGGTTTGGGACAGTGTCAGGATCGTGCATAGAAATGTGTCAGGAAATTACCTCAGGACAGTGTCCGGATTTTAGTTATTGATTGCAACAGGTGCCATGTTAGGGACAGATTCCGGGCTTTAGTGAGAGATAGTGTCAAGGCCTTTGTTCGGATTAGTCAGGGCTTAGTTAGGGATACTATTAGGGTTTCATTTAGGATAAGATGCAGGACATGAGCTTGGGACAGACTCATGATCCGAGCCAGGGATAGTGTCAGAAAATGACCTGGGTTGGTGTCAAGACCTTAGTTATTTAGAGAATCAGGGCCTAATTTAGGACCTGTGTCAGGGCTTCGGGTAGGGACAGCGTCAGAGCCTGACTTAGGGAGAACGTCTAGGCCTGAGTGAGGCCTAGTGCCAGCCCACCTGCTGGAGACACAGTCAGGGCATGACGTAGGAACAGCATCAGGGCCTTTGTGGGGTTAGCATGCAGGTCATAGTGAAAGACATGAACAGGGCCTGTGTTAGTCACAGAATCAAGGCCTCAGTCAGGGAAAGCTTCAGGGCCTGAGTTAGGAACAGCCTCAGGTCTTCACTTAAGGACGGCAACAGGCTTTCTTTTGGAAAGTATCAGAACAGTGGATAGAAATGAGTCAGGATATTAGCTCAGGACAGTGTCCGGATTTTAGTTATTGATTGCAACAGGTCCCATGTTAGGGACAGATTCCGGGCTTTAGTGAGAGATAGTGTCAAGGCCTTTGTTCGGATTAGTCAGGGCTTAGTTAGGGATACTATTAGGGTTTCATTTAGGATAAGATGCAGGACATGAGCTTGGGACAGAGTCAGGTTCCGGGCCAGGGATAACGTCACGAAATGACCCAGGAAAAGCGTGAAGACCTTCGTTATTGAGAGCCTCAGGGCCTTACTTAGGACCAGCGTGAGGGCCTAAATCAGGACCACTGCCAGGGCTTCCTATACAGACAGCGTCAGAGCATAAGGAAGGTACAGCCAAAGGGCCTAAGTGAGGCTTATCTTTAGTTCCTGAGTTCGGGACACTGTCAGGGCAAGATATAGGAGCTGCAGAAGAGCATCTGTGGCATCAGCGTGAGGGTCTTCACTAAAGACATTATCAGGGCCTCTGTTACTGAGAGCCTCAGGGCCTCATTTTCAGACAGCATCAAGGCTTACTTTGGGTCAGTTTCAGGACCTTGGTAAGACCTGGGTCAGGATATTAACTCAGGATAATATCAGGACTTTAGATATTGGCGGCAGTAGGGCCTTAGTTAGAGTCAGTGTCAGGGTCTGAGTTAGGAATATCATTATGGGCTTTGTTAGGTAATAGTGTCAGGGAGTGAGCTAGGAGTAGTGTCAGGGTCCGAGTTACGTGTAATGTCAGGGTCTTGGTTTGGGACAGTGTCAGGGCCTGGTTTAGCACGAGTCTCCAGGCCGTAGTTAGGGACAGGTTCAGAGCATCGGGAGTAATTTCAGCGCCTTATTTATGTTCAGCATCAGGGATGATTTAGTTAGCATAAGAGGAGCCATTCCTGCAAGAACCTTGAAGGCCAACACACAAGAATGTAAAAGTGAACCATGCATGCTGCTATGAAGGAATATTCCACAGCAGTTGAGTACACTTTGTTTAAGGTTAACAAGAGTTTAAAAATTATTGTTTTAAGAAACCAATATTCATATGATGAAAGAATTTCATCGTAAAGAATCTCTTTCCCTAAACTTGACATTAGCTAAAGTCAAGATTAGATTAAGGTCTAGGGGTAGTGTCAGTTAATGACCTAGTTTTAGTGTCAAGACCTTACTTACTTAGAGAATCAAGGCCTAAAATTTAGGACCTGCGTCAAGATTTTCGGTAGGGACAGCGTCAGACCTGACTTATGGAGAACTTCAGGGCCTGAGTGAGGCCTAGCGTCATCCCCGTAGCTGTAGACACAGTCAGGGCATGACTTAGGAGCAGCATAAACACCTTGGTTGGGTCAGCGAAAGGTCATAGTGAAAGACATGAGCAGGCCTTGAGTGAGTCACAGAATCAAGGCCTCCGTTAGGGAAAGCTTCAGGGCCTGAGTTAGGCACAGTGTCTGGTCTTCACTTAAAGACACCGACCGGTTTGGGACAGTGTCAGGATCGTGCATAGAAATGTGTCAGGAAAGTATCTCAGGACAGTGTCCGGATTTTAGTTATTGATTGCAACAGGTCCCATGTTAGGGACAGATTCCGGGCTTTAGTGAGAGATAGTGTCAAGGCCTTTGTTCGGATTGGTCAGGGCTTAGTTAGGCATACTATTAGGGTTTCATTTAGGATAAGATGCAGGACATTAGCTTGGGACAGAGTCAGGTTCCGGGCCAGGGATAACGTCACGAAATGACCCAGGAAAAGCGTGAAGACCTTCGTTATTGCGAGCCTCAGGGCCTTACTTAGGACCAGCGTGAGGGCCTAAATCAGGACCACTGCCAGGGCTTCCTATACAGACAGCGTCAGAGCATAAGGAAGGTACAGCCAAAGGGCCTAAGTGAGGCTTATCTTTAGGGCCTGAGTTCGGGACACTGTCAGGGCATGACTTAGGAGCAGCAGAAGGGCCTCTTTGGGATCAGCGTCAGGTTCTTCATTAAAGACATTATCAGGGCCTCTGTTAGGGAGAGCCTCAGGGCCTTATTTATGGACAGCATCAAGGCTTAGTTTTAGTCAGTTTCAGGACCTTGGTAAGACCTGGGTCAGGATATTAACTCAGGATAGTATCAGGATTTTAGATATTGGCGGCAGCTGGGCTTTAGTTAGAAACAGTGTCAGGGCCTGAGTTAGGACTAGCATTATGGCCTTTGTTAGGTATAGTGTCAGGGACTGAGCTAGGAGTTGTGTGAGGGCCTTTGCTAGGGACAGTGTCAGGGCCTGAGCTAGGATGAGCCTCCAGGCCTCAGTTTGGGACAGGTTCACAGCCTTGAGACTAATTTCAGGACGTTATTTAGGGACAGCATCAGGGATTTAGTTAGCATAACAGTAGGCATTCCTACAAGCACCCTTTAAGCCAACACACGCAGATGCAGAAGGAAACCATACACGCTGGTATAAAGGAATATTCCGCAGAAGTTGAGTACATTTTGTTTAAGGTCGGTAAGAGTTTAAACATTATTTTTTTCAGAAAACTCTATTCAGAAGATGAAAGAATTTCATCCTAAAGAATCTCTTTAGATAAATTTGACATTAGCAACGGACAAGGTTACATTCAGGTCTAGGGCTAGTGTCAGGTAATGACCTAGGTTTGGAATCAAGCCCTTAGGTACTTAGAGAATCAGGGCCTAATTTAAGACCTGTGCCAGGGCTTCGGGTAGGGACAGCGTCAGAGCCTGATATAGGGAGAAGGTGAGGGCCTGAGTGAGGCCCCTAGATGCAGACACTGTCAGGGCATGACTTAAGAGCAGCATTCAGGGCGTTTGTGGAGTCAGCATTCGGGTCATAGTGAAAGACATGAGCAGGGCCTGAGTGAGTCAGAGAATCGAGGCCTCAGTTAGGGAAATCTTGAGGTCCTGAGTTAGGCACAGCCTCTCGTCTTCAGTTAAGGACAGCGACAGGCCTTTCTTTGGGACTGTGTCTGGTGGGTGGATAGAAATGTGTCAGGATATTAGCTCAGGATAGTGTCCGGATTTTCATTATTGACTGCAGAAGGTCCCATGTTAGGGACAGATTCTGGGCCTTAGTGAGAGATAGGGTGAAAGTCTTAGTTAGGATCAGTGAGCGACTTAGTTAGGGAGAGTATTAGGGTTTCAATTAGGATAAGATGCAGGACATTAGCTTGGGACAGAGTCACGATCCGAGCCAGGGATAGTGTCAGCCAATGACCTGGGTTGGTGTCAAGACCTTAGTTACTTAGAGAATCAGGGCCTAATTTAGGACCTGTGTCAGGGTTTCGGGTAGGGACAGCGTCAGAGCCTGACTTAGGGAGAACATCTAGGCCTGAGGGCGGCCTAGTGTCAGCCCACTAGCTGGAGTCACAGGGCATGACGTAGGAATAGCATCAGGGCCTTTGTTGGGTCAGCATTCGGGTCATAGTGAAAGAAATGAGCAGGGCCTGTGTTAGTCACAGAATCAAGGCCTCAGTTAGGGAAAGTTTCAGGGCCTGAGTTAGGCACAGCCTCAGGTCTTCACTTAAGGACGGCAACAGGCTTTCTTTTGGAAAGTATCAGGACAGTGGATAGAAAGGAGTCAGGGTAATAGCTCAGGACAGTGTCCGGATTTTAGTTATTGATTGCAGCAGGGACCATTAGGGATATATTCTGGGTGTTGGTGAGAGATAGTGTGAAGGCCCTTGTTAGGTTTAATCAGGGCTTAGTTAGGGATACTATTAGGGTTTCATTTAGGATAAGATGCAGGACATGAGCTTGGGACAGAGTCAGGTTCCGGGCCAGGGATAGCGTCGCGAAATGACCCAGGAAATGCGTGAAGACCTTCGTTATTGAGAGCCTCAGGGCCTTACTTAGGACCAGCGTCAGGGCCTAAATCAGGACCACTGCCAGGTCTTCCTATACAGACAGCGTCAGAGCATAAGGAAGGTACAGCCAAAGGGCCTAAGTGAGGCTTATCTTTAGGGCCTGAGTTCGGGACACTGTCAGGGCATGACTTAGGAGCAGCAGAAGGGCCTCTGTGGGATCAGTGTCAGGTTCTTCATTAAAGACATTATCAGGGTCTCTGTTAGGGAGAGCCTCAGGGCCTCATTTATGGACAGCATCAAGGCTTACTTTTAGTCAGTTTCAGGACCTTGGTAAGACCTGGGTCAGGATATTAACTCAGGATAATATCAGGATTTTAGATATTGGCGGCAGCTGGGCTTTAGTTAGAAACAGTGTCAGGGCCTGAGTTAGGACTAGCATTATAGCCTTTGTTAGGTATAGTCAGGGCCTTTTCTAGGGACAATGTCAGGTTCCGGGCCTTAGTGAGAAGTCGTGTCAAGGCCTTAGGCAGGATTATTCAGGGCCCTAGTTACGGAGAGTGTTAGGGTTTCATTTAGGATAAGATGCAGGACATGAGCTTGGGACAGAGTCAGGTTCCGGGCCAGGGATAGTGTCAGGAAACGACCAAGAGAAAGCGTTAAAACCTTAGTTATTGAGAGCATCGGGGCCTGACTTAGGACCAGAGTCAGGCCCTAAATCACGACCACTGCCCTGGCTTCATATAAGGACAGCATCAGAGCCTAAGTAAGGTACAGCCCAAGTGCCTAAGTGAGGCCTATCTTTAGGATCTGAGTTAGGGAAAGTGTCAGGGCATGACTTAGGAGCAGCAGAAGGGCCTCTGTGGGATCAGCCTGAGGGTCTTCATTAAAGACATTATCAGGGCCTCTGTTAGGGAGAGCCTCAGGACCTCATTTTCGGACAGCATCAAGGCTTACTTTGGGTCAGTTTCAGGACCTTGGTAAGACCTGGGTCAGGATATTAACTCAGGATAGTATCAGGACTTTAGATATTGGCGGCAGTAGGGCCTTAGTTAGAGTCAGTGTCAGGGTCTGAGTTAGGAATATCATTATGGCCTTTGTCAGGTATAGTGTCAGGGAGTGAGCTAGGAGTAGTGTCAGGGTCCGAGTTACGTGTAATGTCAGGGTCTTGGTTAGGGACAGTGTCAGCGCCTGGGTTAGCACGAGTCTCCAGGCCGTAGTTAGGGAGCGGTTCACAGCATCGGGAGTAATTTCAGCGCCTTATTTATGTTCAGCATCAGGGATGATTTAGTTAGCATAAGAGGAGCCATTCCTGCAAGAACCCTGAAGGCCAACACACAAGAATGTAAAAGTGAACCATGCACGCTGCTATGAAGGAATATTCCACAGCAGTTGAGTACACTTTGTTTAAGGTTAACAAGAGTTTAAAAATTATTGTTTTAAGAAACCAATATTCATATGATGAAAGAATTTCATCGTAAAGAATCTCTTTCCCTAAACTTGACATTAGCTAAAGTCAAGATTAGATTAAGGTCTAGGGGTAGTGTCAGTTAATGACCTGGATTTGGTGTCAAGACCTTAGTTACTTAGAGAATCAAGGCCTAAAATTTAGGACCTGCGTCAAGATTTTCGGTAGGGACAGATTCAGACCTGACTTATGGAGAACGTCAAGGCCTGAGTGAGGCCTAGCGTCAGCCTCCTAGCTGCAGACACAGTCAGGGTACGACTTAGGAGCAGCATAAACACCTTGGTTGGGTCAGCGAAAGGTCATAGTGAAAGACATGAGCAGGCCTTGAGTGAGTCACAGAATCAAGGCCTCCGTTAGGCAAAGCTTCAGGGCCTGAGTTAGGCACAGTGTCAGGTCTTCACTTAAAGACACCGACCGGTTTGGGACAGTGTCAGGATCGTGCATAGAAATGTGTCAGGAAATTATCTCAGGACAGTGTCCGGATTTTAGTTATTGATTGCAACAGGTGCCATGTTAGGGACAGATTCCGGGCTTTAGTGAGAGATAGTGTCAAGGCCTTTGTTCGGATTGGTCAGGGCTTAGTTAGGGATACTATTAGGGTTTCATTTAGGATAAGATGCAGGACATGAGCTTGGGACAGACTCATGATCCGAGCCAGGGATAGTGTCAGAAAATGACCTGGGTTGGTGTCAAGACCTTAGTTATTTAGAGAATCAGGGCCTAATTTAGGACCTGTGTCAGGGCTTCGGGTAGGGACAGCGTCAGAGCCTGACTTAGGGAGAACGTCTAGGCCTGAGTGAGGCCTAGTGCCAGCCCACCTGCTGGAGACACAGTCAGGGCATGACGTAGGAACAGCATCAGGGCCTTTGTGGGGTCAGCATGCAGGTCATAGTGAAAGACATGAACAGGGCCTGTGTTAGTCACAGAATCAAGGCCTCAGTCAGGGAAAGCTTCAGGGCCTGAGTTAGGAACAGCCTCAGGTCTTCACTTAAGGACGGCAACAGGCTTTCTTTTGGAAAGTATCAGAACAGTGGATAGAAATGAGTCAGGATATTAGCTCAGGACAGTGTCCGGATTTTAGTTATTGATTGCAACAGGTCCCATGTTAGGGACAGATTCCGGGCTTTAGTGAGAGATAGTGTCAAGGCCTTTGTTCGGATTAGTCAGGGCTTAGTTAGGGATACTATTAGGGTTTCATTTAGGATAAGATGCAGGACATGAGCTTGGGACAGAGTCAGGTTCCGGGCCAGGGATAACGTCACGAAATGACCCAGGAAAAGCGTGAAGACCTTCGTTATTGAGAGCCTCAGGGCCTTACTTAGGACCAGCGTGAGGGCCTAAATCAGGACCACTGCCAGGGCTTCCTATACAGACAGCGTCAGAGCATAAGGAAGGTACAGCCAAAGGGCCTAAGTGAGGCTTATCTTTAGTTCCTGAGTTCGGGACACTGTCAGGGCAAGACATAGGAGCTGCAGAAGAGCCTCTGTGGCATCAGCGTGAGGGTCTTCACTAAAGACATTATCAGGGCCTCTGTTACTGAGAGCCTCAGGGCCTCATTTTCAGACAGCATCAAGGCTTACTTTGGGTCAGTTTCAGGACCTTGGTAAGACCTGGGTCAGGATATTAACTCAGGATAATATCAGGACTTTAGATATTGGCGGCAGTAGGGCCTTAGTTAGAGTCAGTGTCAGGGTCTGAGTTAGGAATATCATTATGGGCTTTGTTAGGTAATAGTGTCAGGGAGTGAGCTAGGAGTAGTGTCAGGGTCCGAGTTACGTGTAATGTCAGGGTCTTGGTTTGGGACAGTGTCAGGGCCTGGTTTAGCACGAGTCTCCAGGCCGTAGTTAGGGACAGGTTCAGAGCATCGGGAGTAATTTCAGCGCCTTATTTATGTTCAGCATCAGGGATGATTTAGTTAGCATAAGAGGAGCCATTCCTGCAAGAACCTTGAAGGCCAACACACAAGAATGTAAAAGTGAACCATGCATGCTGCTATGAAGGAATATTCCACAGCAGTTGAGTACACTTTGTTTAAGGTTAACAAGAGTTTAAAAATTATTGTTTTAAGAAAACAATATTCATATGATGAAAGAATTTCATCGTAAAGAATCTCTTTCCCTAAACTTGACATTAGCTAAAGTCAAGATTAGATTAAGGTCTAGGGGTAGTGTCAGTTAATGACCTGGATTTGGTGTCAAGACCTTAGTTACTTAGAGAATCAAGGCCTAAAATTTAGGACCTGCGTCAAGATTTTCGGTAGGGACAGCGTCAGACCTGACTTATGGAGAACGTCAGGGCCTGAGTGAGGCCTAGCGTCAGCCCCCTAGCTGCAGACACAGTCAGGGTACGACTTAGGAGCAGCATAAACACCTTGGTTGGGTCAGCGAAAGGTCATAGTGAAAGACATGAGCAGGCCTTGAGTGAGTCACAGAATCAAGGCCTCACTTAGGGAAAGCTTCAGGGCCTGAGTTAGGCACAGTGTCAGGTCTTCACTTACAGACACCGACCGGTTTGGGACAGTGTCAGGATCGTGCATAGAAATGTGTCAGGAAATTACCTCAGGACAGTGTCCGGATTTTAGTTATTGATTGCAACAGGTGCCATGTTAGGGACAGATTCCGGGCTTTAGTGAGAGATAGTGTCAAGGCCTTTGTTCGGATTAGTCAGGGCTTAGTTAGGGATACTATTAGGGTTTCATTTAGGATAAGATGCAGGACATGAGCTTGGGACAGACTCATGATCCGAGCCAGGGATAGTGTCAGAAAATGACCTGGGTTGGTGTCAAGACCTTAGTTATTTAGAGAATCAGGGCCTAATTTAGGACCTGTGTCAGGGCTTCGGGTAGGGACAGCGTCAGAGCCTGACTTAGGGAGAACGTCTAGGCCTGAGTGAGGCCTAGTGCCAGCCCACCTGCTGGAGACACAGTCAGGGCATGACGTAGGAACAGCATCAGGGCCTTTGTGGGGTCAGCATGCAGGTCATAGTGAAAGACATGAACAGGGCCTGTGTTAGTCACAGAATCAAGGCCTCAGTCAGGGAAAGCTTCAGGGCCTGAGTTAGGAACAGCCTCAGGTCTTCACTTAAGGACGGCAACAGGCTTTCTTTTGGAAAGTATCAGAACAGTGGATAGAAATGAGTCAGGATATTAGCTCAGGACAGTGTCCGGATTTTAGTTATTGATTGCAACAGGTCCCATGTTAGGGACAGATTCCGGGCTTTAGTGAGAGATAGTGTCAAGGCCTTTGTTCGGATTAGTCAGGGCTTAGTTAGGGATACTATTAGGGTTTCATTTAGGATAAGATGCAGGACATGAGCTTGGGACAGAGTCAGGTTCCGGGCCAGGGATAACGTCACGAAATGACCCAGGAAAAGCGTGAAGACCTTCGTTATTGAGAGCCTCAGGGCCTTACTTAGGACCAGCGTGAGGGCCTAAATCAGGACCACTGCCAGGGCTTCCTATACAGACAGCGTCAGAGCATAAGGAAGGTACAGCCAAAGGGCCTAAGTGAGGCTTATCTTTAGTTCCTGAGTTCGGGACACTGTCAGGGCAAGACATAGGAGCTGCAGAAGAGCCTCTGTGGCATCAGCGTGAGGGTCTTCACTAAAGACATTATCAGGGCCTCTGTTACTGAGAGCCTCAGGGCCTCATTTTCAGACAGCATCAAGGCTTACTTTGGGTCAGTTTCAGGACCTTGGTAAGACCTGGGTCAGGATATTAACTCAGGATAATATCAGGACTTTAGATATTGGCGGCAGTAGGGCCTTAGTTAGAGTCAGTGTCAGGGTCTGAGTTAGGAATATCATTATGGGCTTTGTTAGGTAATAGTGTCAGGGAGTGAGCTAGGAGTAGTGTCAGGGTCCGAGTTACGTGTAATGTCAGGGTCTTGGTTTGGGACAGTGTCAGGGCCTGGTTTAGCACGAGTCTCCAGGCCGTAGTTAGGGACAGGTTCAGAGCATCGGGAGTAATTTCAGCGCCTTATTTATGTTCAGCATCAGGGATGATTTAGTTAGCATAAGAGGAGCCATTCCTGCAAGAACCTTGAAGGCCAACACACAAGAATGTAAAAGTGAACCATGCATGCTGCTATGAAGGAATATTCCACAGCAGTTGAGTACACTTTGTTTAAGGTTAACAAGAGTTTAAAAATTATTGTTTTAAGAAACCAATATTCATATGATGAAAGAATTTCATCGTAAAGAATCTCTTTCCCTAAACTTGACATTAGCTAAAGTCAAGATTAGATTAAGGTCTAGGGGTAGTGTCAGTTAATGACCTAGTTTTAGTGTCAAGACCTTACTTACTTAGAGAATCAAGGCCTAAAATTTAGGACCTGCGTCAAGATTTTCGGTAGGGACAGCGTCAGACCTGACTTATGGAGAACTTCAGGGCCTGAGTGAGGCCTAGCGTCATCCCCGTAGCTGTAGACACAGTCAGGGCATGACTTAGGAGCAGCATAAACACCTTGGTTGGGTCAGCGAAAGGTCATAGTGAAAGACATGAGCAGGCCTTGAGTGAGTCACAGAATCAAGGCCTCCGTTAGGGAAAGCTTCAGGGCCTGAGTTAGGCACAGTGTCTGGTCTTCACTTAAAGACACCGACCGGTTTGGGACAGTGTCAGGATCGTGCATAGAAATGTGTCAGGAAAGTATCTCAGGACAGTGTCCGGATTTTAGTTATTGATTGCAACAGGTCCCATGTTAGGGACAGATTCCGGGCTTTAGTGAGAGATAGTGTCAAGGCCTTTGTTCGGATTGGTCAGGGCTTAGTTAGGCATACTATTAGGGTTTCATTTAGGATAAGATGCAGGACATGAGCTTGGGACAGAGTCAGGTTCCGGGCCAGGGATAACGTCACGAAATGACCCAGGAAAAGCGTGAAGACCTTCGTTATTGAGAGCCTCAGGGCCTTACTTAGGACCAGCGTGAGGGCCTAAATCAGGACCACTGCCAGGGCTTCCTATACAGACAGCGTCAGAGCATAAGGAAGGTACAGCCAAAGGGCCTAAGTGAGGCTTATCTTTAGTTCCTGAGTTCGGGACACTGTCAGGGCAAGACATAGGAGCTGCAGAAGAGCCTCTGTGGCATCAGCGTGAGGGTCTTCACTAAAGACATTATCAGGGCCTCTGTTACTGAGAGCCTCAGGGCCTCATTTTCAGACAGCATCAAGGCTTACTTTGGGTCAGTTTCAGGACCTTGGTAAGACCTGGGTCAGGATATTAACTCAGGATAATATCAGGACTTTAGATATTGGCGGCAGTAGGGCCTTAGTTAGAGTCAGTGTCAGGGTCTGAGTTAGGAATATCATTATGGGCTTTGTTAGGTAATAGTGTCAGGGAGTGAGCTAGGAGTAGTGTCAGGGTCCGAGTTACGTGTAATGTCAGGGTCTTGGTTTGGGACAGTGTCAGGGCCTGGTTTAGCACGAGTCTCCAGGCCGTAGTTAGGGACAGGTTCAGAGCATCGGGAGTAATTTCAGCGCCTTATTTATGTTCAGCATCAGGGATGATTTAGTTAGCATAAGAGGAGCCATTCCTGCAAGAACCTTGAAGGCCAACACACAAGAATGTAAAAGTGAACCATGCATGCTGCTATGAAGGAATATTCCACAGCAGTTGAGTACACTTTGTTTAAGGTTAACAAGAGTTTAAAAATTATTGTTTTAAGAAACCAATATTCATATGATGAAAGAATTTCATCGTAAAGAATCTCTTTCCCTAAACTTGACATTAGCTAAAGTCAAGATTAGATTAAGGTCTAGGGGTAGTGTCAGTTAATGACCTAGTTTTAGTGTCAAGACCTTACTTACTTAGAGAATCAAGGCCTAAAATTTAGGACCTGCGTCAAGATTTTCGGTAGGGACAGCGTCAGACCTGACTTATGGAGAACTTCAGGGCCTGAGTGAGGCCTAGCGTCATCCCCGTAGCTGTAGACACAGTCAGGGCATGACTTAGGAGCAGCATAAACACCTTGGTTGGGTCAGCGAAAGGTCATAGTGAAAGACATGAGCAGGCCTTGAGTGAGTCACAGAATCAAGGCCTCCGTTAGGGAAAGCTTCAGGGCCTGAGTTAGGCACAGTGTCTGGTCTTCACTTAAAGACACCGACCGGTTTGGGACAGTGTCAGGATCGTGCATAGAAATGTGTCAGGAAAGTATCTCAGGACAGTGTCCGGATTTTAGTTATTGATTGCAACAGGTCCCATGTTAGGGACAGATTCCGGGCTTTAGTGAGAGATAGTGTCAAGGCCTTTGTTCGGATTGGTCAGGGCTTAGTTAGGCATACTATTAGGGTTTCATTTAGGATAAGATGCAGGACATGAGCTTGGGACAGAGTCAGGTTCCGGGCCAGGGATAACGTCACGAAATGACCCAGGAAAAGCGTGAAGACCTTCGTTATTGCGAGCCTCAGGGCCTTACTTAGGACCAGCGTGAGGGCCTAAATCAGGACCACTGCCAGGGCTTCCTATACAGACAGCGTCAGAGCATAAGGAAGGTACAGCCAAAGGGCCTAAGTGAGGCTTATCTTTAGGGCCTGAGTTCGGGACACTGTCAGGGCATGACTTAGGAGCAGCAGAAGGGCCTCTTTGGGATCAGCGTCAGGTTCTTCATTAAAGACATTATCAGGGCCTCTGTTAGGGAGAGCCTCAGGGCCTTATTTATGGACAGCATCAAGGCTTAGTTTTAGTCAGTTTCAGGACCTTGGTAAGACCTGGGTCAGGATATTAACTCAGGATAGTATCAGGATTTTATATATTGGCGGCAGCTGGGCTTTAGTTAGAAACAGTGTCAGGGCCTGAGTTAGGACTAGCATTATGGCCTTTGTTAGGTATAGTGTCAGGGACTGAGCTAGGAGTTGTGTGAGGGCCTTTGCTAGGGACAGTGTCAGGGCCTGAGCTAGGATGAGCCTCCAGGCCTCAGTTTGGGACAGGTTCACAGCCTTGAGACTAATTTCAGGACGTTATTTAGGGACAGCATCAGGGATTTAGTTAGCATAACAGTAGGCATTCCTACAAGCACCCTTTAAGCCAACACACGCAGATGCAGAAGGAAACCATACACGCTGGTATAAAGGAATATTCCGCAGAAGTTGAGTACATTTTGTTTAAGGTCGGTAAGAGTTTAAACATTATTTTTTTCAGAAAACTCTATTCAGAAGATGAAAGAATTTCATCCTAAAGAATCTCTTTAGATAAATTTGACATTAGCAACGGACAAGGTTACATTCAGGTCTAGGGCTAGTGTCAGGTAATGACCTAGGTTTGGAATCAAGCCCTTAGGTACTTAGAGAATCAGGGCCTAATTTAAGACCTGTGCCAGGGCT